>NW_010247545.1:0-1993 GCF_000690775.1 Eurypyga helias | reverse complement strand
CGGTGACCCCCGCAGGGACGTGCTGCGCGAGGGGCTGGGCGACCAGGTGGTTCTGCCGGGCAGTGACCGTCACGACAGCGTCGTCTGCGGCCTCGTCGGGGACATCGACTGCGACGGCGTCCCCGAGGTGCTGCTGGGCACCTACGGCCAGGTGGGTGCGGGGGGGCGGGAGAAAACGGGGGAATTCGGGGAAAATCGGGGAAAATCTGGGAAATTTGGGGGAATTTTGGACCATTTTTTGAAATTTGGGGGAATTTTGGAAAATTTTGGACAAATTTGGAAATTTTGGGGAATTTTGGGGAAATTTGTAGGAATTTACGGGATATTTAGGCAAATTTTGGTGGGAATTTTGGACTAATTTGGGGGAATTTTGGACCATTTGTGGGAAAAGTGGGAAATTTGGGGGAATTATTTGAAAATTCTGGTAGAAATTTGGAACTTTGGGGGAATTTTGAACCATTTTGGGGGAATTTGGGGAGATCTGGGGCAAATTTTGGTAGAAATTTTGGGGAAATTTTGAGATTTGGGGGAATTTTGGACCGTTTCTGGGAAATTTTTAAAATCTGGGGAAAGTTTGGGCAGTTTTGGGGGGAAATTGGATATTTGGGGGAAATTTGGAAAAAGGGGAAATTCTGAAAAATTTGGGGGAAAATGTAGCGGATTTGGAGGAAATGAGAGATTTTGAGGACATTTTGAGGGAGATTTGGGGAGAAATCTGGGGAGGTTTTGGGGAGAATTTTGGGTCAAATTTGTGGTAAATTTGGGAAAATTTTGGGAAAATTTGCCTATTTGAGGAAAACTTGGGATTTTGAGGGAAATTTAGGGACTAGTTTGGGGGAGATTTGGGGAAAATAGGGGGAAATTTTACCAGATTTGGGGAAAAGTTGGTATTTGGAGGAGATTCGGGGGTGATTCAGGGGAATTTGGGGGGATTTTTAGGAGAGTTTGGGGGAGATTTGGGGAGATTCTGAGGGGAATTTGGGAAAATCCTGTGTGATTTTGGGGAAAATTTTGGGGAGGTTTGGGGGCAGATTTGGGGGAGAATTTGGGGGTAAATTTTGGGGGAGAATTTGGGGATAAGCTTGGAGGACAATTTGAGAAGATTTGAAGGAAAATTTTGGTGAATTTTGAGGGAGGTTTTGGGGAAAATTTGGGGTAATTTGGGGGAATTTTGGCAAATTTGGGGGGAGATTTTAGGGGAGACGTGGGCAATTTTAGGAGTGATTTTGGCGGATTTTGAGCAAGATTTGGGCAATTTTGGGAGGGATTTGGGCAATTTTGGGTGGGATTTGGGCAGTTTTGGGTGCGACTCGGGCAATTTCGAGCAAGAGGGCAAATTTGGGTGGGGAAATTTTGAGATTTGGGGGAATTTTGGACCGTTTGGGTAGGATTTGGGCAATTTTGGATGGATTTTGGCAATTTTGGGTGGGATTTGGGCAGTTTTGGGTGCGACTCGGGCAATTTCGAGCAAGAGGGCAAATTTGGGTAAGACTTGTGCAATTTTGGGGCGGATTTGGGCAATTTTGGGTAGGATTTGGGCAATTTTGGATGGATTTTGGCAATTTTGGGTGGGATTTGGGCAATTTGGGGCGGGATTTGGGCAATTTTGGGCAATTGTGGGCAAGACTTGGGCAATTTTGGGCAGGATTTTGGCAATTTTGGGAGGGATTTGGGCAATTTTGGGCGGGATTTGAGCAATTTTGGACGGATTTGGGCAATGGATGGATTTGGGCAATTTTGGGCGTGATTTGAGCAATTTTGGACGGATTTGGGCAATTTTGGGCGGGATTTGAGCAATTTTGGGCGGGATTTGGGCAATTTTGGGCAAGACTTGGGCAATTTTGGGCACAATTTTGGCAATTTTGGCCTTTTCCATGCCCCCGCCACCGCGGCCCTTCCGAAGTCTCATCCGCCGGGATTGGGGAACCCTCGGCCGTCCCAGCTCGGGATCGGGGCCCCCCACCCCCATCCCCGGTGACACCCCGACGCCCCC
>NW_010247544.1:853-1184 GCF_000690775.1 Eurypyga helias | reverse complement strand
GGGTGCTAATCTGCACTGCTGACTCAGCAGAGGATGTCGGTTTTTCCACTTGACCTATATTTGGTGGGAGCTGTGGGGAAGAAAATGGATACGCGGGTCACAGGCGAAGGGAAAAACCACAGACAGCGCCTGTCAGAGCCGTACCTTGCTGATGGCCGTCAGGACCGTGGAATAAGACACCATCTAGGAAAAAAAAACACAAAACCAAAACAAACCGGGTGCGGCAGCGTGCGAGCGGGTGACGTTTGCCAGCGGCGTGCTCGTTGCTGAGGAACGGCAAGGTCAGGGCACGGCCCCGCTGTCTGTCACCGCAGACAGGGTGGAGGGGGGG
>NW_010247544.1:340-670 GCF_000690775.1 Eurypyga helias | reverse complement strand
TCACAGAAATATCCCTCCCTCGGGCACGTGCTGAGCCCTCCACCGCCCGCCTGAGCCCCTGGGGAGGCAGAGATGGGAAATTCGGGGGGTCTGCCCACCACGCACCCCGGGTTCGGTCACCCACCCGTGAACCAGGTGACACCCAGCAGCATCCGCAGCGCGATGCGGGATGAAGGGGGGTGGCGTTACCTGGGAGCTGATAGAGTATTTTAGGTAGGATAAGATGAGCGGGTTCGGCGACGGCCCGATCATGGCCTGCTCGAGAAGAGCCTCTGCAAAGCGAAGGAGAGGGGCCGGGAGGTCCCAAGTCAGCGCAGCCGCAACGCGGGA
>NW_010247544.1:0-283 GCF_000690775.1 Eurypyga helias | reverse complement strand
CTTACCACAGCGACTCCGCACCGTCCTTTCCCAAAATGAACTGAATCCCACAACTTTCTAATCCCCAACGGCAAAAACCGGTAAATAATTCAGGCAGCACAAGCAGCCTCCTGCTAACTCAGCTCTCCCCGGGCACCCTGGCCCTGAAACAGCGCCTGCTGCTCTCCAAACACGTCCCCCCCCATCCCTCCCTCCCACATCCTGCCCGGGAGCTTCTCACATCCTCCACCGAGTGACTTTTGCTCCAGCACCTGGGGCTGAACTCTGGGCAAACAGCCCCTCT
>NW_010247543.1:0-19648 GCF_000690775.1 Eurypyga helias | reverse complement strand
ATTCTGTGATTCTATGATCTCTGTGTTCATACACATTCAAGCAAATGACAGCACAATTCGTTCAGCAGTTCTACAACACTGTCCTTTGCTTATGTTTTCCTCACATGTATCTTTGTCTTACTAGCTGACAAGCATGCAGCTGAAGAAACAGTCTAGGTGCAGCAAATGCAACCCTGAGAAGCTGCAGGGTTCTAACACAGCAAGTCCATGGCAGACATTCAAAGATCTGTTACACTAACTCTTCTGCATTTTTTCTGCCAAGTAGTAGCAGGAGCACAATTAAGCAAACCTTTAGATAGGTCCTTGTCATGGCCACGTGGAGCAACACACACAAGGCATTCTTATTCTCTCCCTACTAAGTATCATTGAACTTTCTACAAAAGCAATGCACCAAGCCTGCATGTCAGATTTCAATGGGATAACATAGACAAGAATAAACAACGAAAACTTTGAAACTTTACAACTGTATGAAGGTTTTCCACATGCTATCATTGGCCTCAGCAGCAGTAAGGGAGAATTTTTTACATGGTAATTAACTGTTTCTCTGACACAATGCACAAACCACTCTCCTTCAAAATCAGGCAGGTAAGTGCTGTCTTCATCTCACTAACCTTTTCCTCAGAAAAAGCACACTGTTATCTATAACTGAATATCTAAAAATTTCTGAATTTAGGACAAAATTATTTTTTATCACTTACTCCGTAACCTAGCACAGGACTGCAGTGCCCTATGTAAATGAGTTTCTCTCCTCTTATTAAGTAGAGTGGCACAGAACACTTAGGCAAGATGCAGTGTAGGAAAGTGAAATCTGCTGAACATACCCACAAGTAGTAGTGGGACAACAGCTTCCCATCTTTAGAATAGAAGACAGCATGCAGGCTGCCGGAAAGCACAGTTCACCAGAATCAGCAGCAAATCCTTGACTATACACAGGGCTCGAATGTGCACGTTACAGAGAAAGCATTTCCATAAACAGGTGTTCTGACATCAGTCTAACTTACTATCAGGGGGCTGTTCTTATGATTGCCAAGTACATAACAGAATAACACCATCTATTTTTGCAGAACAGTTGCAAAGATGAAAAGCCAGCTCTTGCTGTTGTATATCATAAGAATCTGCAACACAGTGGTCATATTTCTACAGCTCCCAAACTAGAGTGATAGAAATTTTTCAAAAATACGTCAAAATATTTTTGCTTAATGCTTTTTTGTGCATCTGCTTGGCCATCTTTCAAACAGCTCTACCACATTACACTGTAGAAACAGAACTAAGACACAGACCCAATCCTGCAACTCTTACTTGCTTGTATAATTCCTCAGACTTCCACACTGTAGAAACTGAATCTCTCCTGATCCCAGCCACATCTGCTCTCCTAAATTCCACATGCTGCTCATATACTCATACACTGCCCCAGTTATTTCTTACTCCTGCTGTTCCTTAGTTGTCCTTTAACAGGAAAAAATAATGTCTACATAATAAACACATGTAAATGAGAAAGAATACATATGTTAATATTTGTACCAAATTCTGTACACTCTCTTACCAATATCAAGAACTGAATCCTTGCAGCTGACTGCATTTCATCTTAAATATCTTCCGTATATGTTGCCTGTCAATCATCCTGATACTTAACATTCTCTAAAGACAAAAGGATGTATTTTGTTTCTCTGTTTAGTTTCACAGGGCAGAAATACTCAGTATGTTAGGCCCTCTTCCCATTAGCAGTTATCATGGTCAGTGTTGTGAGTGTAGGTAGCTTTAAAAGTGCTCTCTCCACAACAACTGTGTGAAAACTCTTTTTGTTGATTAGGGAGGCACTCAATATATTGCACAGTCAAAGTTAACTCACCATTTAACTCACAATTTCACCTATAAGATCAATGCCTACTTATTTTGGGGTTTAATTTTTTGTAATTTTATGAAAAAGCATTTCTAGAGTTTTAAGATACTATTTTCACCAACAGGAATCCTACAAAAATAAGTTTATCTGCAGACAGCTTGAATGAACAAGCCTGTACAAAACCAACATAAGAAAAACATTTTGTAGGAGAGAAATAGCAGTCAGTCATAGGATAGGGGAATAGAGCTATATGCTCATCCAGTATTTGCCAATTACATACACAACTTTCTACAAAATTATTGTGTCTTTGCACACAAATGAGTGTCTATTTGGAAATTACAGTTTCTTAAACACCTGAATTTTACAATCAGATACCAATTTGCATAGTTAGAGGTCACACAACATGAGTTTGGCCAAGCAACTCTATTGTTCAAGCTTTAATTTTACTCTCTTTAAACTGGAAATATGCACACAAAAGCTTTTATCATCTATTAATTCACTGTAGCAAGTACTTTCCCTCTCCTGCTATGCTACACTTATGCTCAGAAGTTGCTCTCAGTTGGTAAGAACTTTTTTATTTTAAAAGAAGCAGCAATACAATCAGTTTTTTGTACTTGCAAATCCCCCATATTTCTAAGCAATACATTTCTAAAACATATGGTGTGCACACAGTAGAAAGAATCAAATAATGCTGACAAATACTTCTTGAATTCCAGAACGTTAAAAAGAGATTTAATGAAGTGTCACTCCATTGTAAGAGAATGTAGAATAAAGTAAATCATGACAACCTTTTAAAATATTTTATATTTATGTTTTGTATTGCATGTTCAAACCTTACTGGCTTTCATAATCTATGTATTTTCAGAACTGCTAAAGATCTGCAGAGAAAATGCTCAAGTGGCAGGCCAGTTTCTTTGGAAAGGCTTTCCTCAGTACACAAGTCAAAAGCTTCTATTGCGGATAAGAGGTAACCTGATCTATCAAACCTCCTAGGAAGCAAAGCCAAGCTTTTGCCTTCCTCTTCTCATACAAAAGTTTAAAATCCTCTGATCTCAAAGCTGGGAAGATATTTACTACTTTTCCAAATCAGCCACCTATTCTTTCCCCACCCTTTCCTAGGCCATAAGTGAAGTGGTGCCTATGGCCAGCTACTGCCCCAGATGCTGAGATCAGGGACCCCAGACACCTTCTGAAGCTCTCCTGCTCCCAGCCACATCTGGTCTCCTGGAGTCCCCGTGCCACCACCTGTTTCTCCATTTCTTACTCCGTCCTGTTGCTCCTTAGATGCCATTACCTCATTTCCCCTTCTTTATCACAGCTCCCAGACTCCGAGACCCCAATTTTACAGGTGAATTCTGAGGTTATGAGGAGACGAGAGTGGCATATTCTTATCTCCAGTCCCTCTACCACACTCCCTCCCTTATCTCACGACTGGCTGATGTGAATGTTCCTCTGCAGATTCCTTGCACTAGTACCTCACCTACACATAGGAAAAAGAAGAAGTTTGAGTACAGGTTTCAGTATGAGTGAGGTTAGTGTTTAATAGGGATATTTTTCCTAGTTTCAGTGACAGTCACAATGTCAAAGGCCAAAATTTAAGGAGTGACAAACGCCTACTGATTTTGAGACAAGTTTTCTTTCCCTTCACACACACATGCTTTTGCCATTTTTTCTTAGGCTGAAACAAGAGTTCTTGTAATAGGCTTTTGTGGGTGATGGGAAAAAATATCTATTGTCTCCACTGCAAATACAAAAAAAGTTAATGCATACATGGACTGATAAAAATCAACACCACTGCAATTAGCAAAAGAAAGGTAGACACTCCTTATGGCAAAAATGTTAGCTATTTGGATATCATTAGAATTAACACCAAGTGAAACCGCCTTGATGGGACTATGGTTAAAGAAATACTACCTACTCAGCAAGCTTTCATCCTAAGAAATGCCAGTGCTTTAATACTACCAACAGAAACAAAAATATAATTCCAAGACTATAACAATCACCACTGTTGGATGATGCTCTATGGGAAGAAAGAGGATCAAGCATTCAAGAATACATGGAAACCTCGTTTCTGTGCTTGAGGTAAAGAATCATTCAGTAAACACTAACCTAGCAAAACAGCAACATAACTCCTCACACTGCAAATGAAGTAAGATACAAGGACTGGCACCCTATTTTCACTAGGTTTTCAATAGACTCTGAAATGCTTTGAACTATTACAAACACAGTTTTCTTGACTGAAAATTAAGCCTTCTGAACTCCTTACCATGTTATCCCTTATCACTATGAAAAGGAACCAGGTGTTTCAGATGTGATTGCTCAAAGACAGCTGCCTGTATCTATATTTAGAACCGTGAAAATCAAATGGTCTAAATCCCATGAAAAATTGTTTTTTTAATCTAGTAATCTAGCAATTGGGACACAAGCATCTTTCAATTTAGAACTCTAAATGTGAAGACCTTGTTCTCAGAATTATTAAAAAAATAACTGTCACTGTCACCCAGTTTACAGGGTCACAGGGTGGGGTGTGGCCTATCCCATTATAGTAAGTTATCAAACTTGGCTTCCTCTAACTTCAAGGTGAACTAAGCATATCATTCACCTTTTAAGCAAAAGTAAGTTCAGAAAAGCAGGGGAGGAACAACAACAAAAAAAACCCAACCAAAACAAAAAAACAAAACCAAAAAGCTCCACAGTTCATTTCTCATGACATCTCTTGAAAGAATGTTTTGATTTCAGGAGAGAAGACCGTTTTATTCTCTGAAAAGATGACTTCCACCTCCTGCATTACCAATACCATCAATACACAGCACTCATTGGGTAATATCAACTCAAGAAGAAACCATGTTTTAATTTATCATATGCTACATTCCTGAAGATTGGTCAGACGATCATGGCTTTTCTATGCCAACTTGCATTACATAGGAATAACATGATATTTAAATTAAATTTTAATACAGCAAAAAAAAGTAATCTGACCGCTACCCTCCAGAACACCTTTGAGATCTGTCTCTGTCAAAATGCTGGTAGAGCCTTAAGGGTATTGTAAATCATTTCATGTAATGTAATCCATTTTACATGGTTTTGCTCTGTTCTATTACAATCTTAACAGTTTCCATGGGAGCAGTCAGGGGATAGAATTGCCTTGGGCATATCCAGACATGTATTTCCATCAGTGCTGCAGAGGACAGTCACTTGCTACTGCTATTACATGTTTCTTTGCTAAATTATAACAGAATAATCAGTGTGGAATTGCTGAGATTAAGACAGGAGAAATATTATAAAGCAGTTGAACTTCTTATAAAGTTGTCTAGAAGTGTTCTTGCTGGTTCAACTGAAGTATTACTGATTTTTAGAGGTGCATCAACTCAAAAAAACAACTATCCAGAACATCTCATTGATTCTGTCCCAGAGCCACAAATAAAACTCCTATTTAAAAGTAATGGACTTTATTTCACCGAACAGATAACATTCTACTTGACAGTATATTCACACAAAGATTGGGCAAGTCATCTACTTGATTCCCAGTAACTCTCACAATAATTGTTGCAACAGAAAGCCTCATTGGTAGATACAAATAAAACAAAGCTTCCACACAGTACATATGCAGGATGAATATGTAGCTGCAAGGCCTGTTTTATTCCAAGCAATGGTGTAATAGTCCTGTTCCAACACACTTTCTGTCTAGGAGAGTCTAAGTTATTTGATTCAGATTTTTACAGCAAAATACAAACTGCACAACAGACTGCCCAAATTCTTAATACGCCAGGCTCAGTTTGATGCATGTGTTCTTTCTGAAAAAATAAGAGAATAACACATGCACATACACTGATGAGAATCTTATCAAGAAGCTACTGTAAAAACTCTTATTCCAAGGTTTACCTACAAAGCACAATACAGATCAGCTTTTCTCAAACTGGAGCTCAAAGTAGGCTGCAATCACACAATTATTTCCTGGTTTACTATTTTGGTATCACACAATTGGATTCTTGGGAGATGCCAGTACAGAAGAACCATACGTGCAAATTAAACAGAGAGTTTCATTGTTCAGTTTAAAAACAAAAAAAGTTTTTAAAATCTAAAGCTCTGAGATAACTATGCACTTGTGTGTATTAAACCACTCAGTTAAAATTCTGACATCAATAATGGCCATTTCCATGCCATTCTCTCAGGTCAACTTGAAACCAGACATCGGACAGTATATTTATATCATTCAGAACTAGTTCTAGTAACTCCATTCCATGCCAACACATCCAGCTAATAACCCACCATGGAAAATGTGGCAGAAATTGATAGTGCTAAAGGGATAAGCAGAATTATAACACCTAATAAAAAGCCAACGAGGTAGGAAGATTTTAACGTGTTCCATTTGTCAGATGGTAGTTCAGTATTTGCAGCAGAACAACTTTTACTTGCAAGTCAAGCAAACTGCAGAGGAGATGAGGTATATTCACAGACTTTACTTATTAGTTATTTCAAATTTGAAGGTGATGCTGTGTGCCAGCTTGGCTCTGCATTTTTTTATTAATGGTATCGACAAGAAAAACTGTTCCTAGCTGTGCAACTTCAGAGGCAGCTCTGCGAACTTTCATTTTAGTGCTGGTTTATGACCTTGGCCAGTTCAAAAGATGCAGTTTATATGAGAATACAGCCACCTCTAAAAATGGTAATGATTCATGTCTCAGTGCAAATACTAAATTAAAAAGGAAAAAACTTCATGAACAGCTTTGTAGTCTGAGCCAAAACTTTGATTTACCCTGTCTTTCTCACTGGTTTTAGTCTTATCAGTACGCAGTTTTTAGGGTCTGGCATATATGCGCTATTGTATAATGGCACTGGAGGTGGTTTTTGATAGAGATAGGGATACATGAGGATATGGGGAAAAAAGGATTAAAAGCTGAGAATCAAGAGTCTTAAAGAATCAAAAGAAACAACTTTTTTTTAAAACCAGCTTCAATCCAAGTTTAAATGCAAAAAATATAGTTCAAATTAACAGACCTTTTAAAAGCTGAATACTGTCTTAGTGGTGCTATGTTATCATTCTGCATGCAATTTATTAAGTTTTTTAAATAAAAAAAGATTTAAAGAAAGAATTTTACTTCACTATTTAATTCCAAAAAGTTTTTAAAAGGCTCATAGGGAAAAATCTAGTAACACACAAAGGTTATTGCTACACTACTAAATATAACAGGCCAGGGACTCCTCTTGCCTTAGGAACCAAGCAGTGCAGCACAGCTCAGTTTATATTCACACGGCTGTGCTGTCCTTTGCTCAAAATATCCCACAATAGCCCAGCTTCCCGCTGCAAATAACCCTCACAAGAACTGTGCCCAGGCAGCAGCTGGACGAGTGCTAGTTGGCAGGAAGCACACGACATGCTGACAAACACTATAAATGCTGGTCCTCTCTTCTTTACCAGTGAAGGCATAGTTAAAGATTCTTTGCACCATTCACTATTAATGCAGAACTCCAAATAACATGAATACAATCAATGCAATGAGTCAAAAATAACATCCATTACTAGCTTATTCATTCACTTATTTTCTTGCAGCTACTTAATGTTTAAAAAAATACACCAAATTACATTTTACTAGTCTTATTAGATGTTCTTTTGGCACAGTAAAAATCCAGATGATGATACATTTTAATTTTTAAATGTACGTATTTTGTGGAGAGTCTTTTAATCTTTTTCACTTTTAATCAGTCATTCTACATTATCCTCTCCAGCTTGAATCTTTTTAATTCATAATTAGCATGCAATAAACTCTCCATAAATGAATAGAATTTCAATGAAAATGAAGGTTTCCTTCAGTGGGAGAGATTTTAAGAGTAAGCAGTGAACTCAGATGATCAACACTGCATTATTTCTGACAGTCTTCTGCACTAAGCCTAGAACACTGCCATAGGTAAAGCCTAATTCTGGAATTAAGCAGAGGGGGGAAATGGAGCAAAAGAATAGGTGACAAACCAAAAGTTGCCAAAACCTTCATAACAGCAGAATTTTGGCAAACAACATGCTTTTTCCATACTTAAGATGACTTTGATGCCTTATCACTGAGTATTCATGATTATTTATTTAAATATTTGTCAATTTAATTATTTGATTGCATATTTAAATTGCAGGGGGACGAAATCAATAAAAAGCAAATCAGTGGTGGACAAGTGAAATATTTTCTTTTTTTCTTTTTCCCATGAAGCGCAGCCATTTCAAAATACTAAGCAGCACAAGCAGCAGTAATTTTTAGCGTGTCACAACAAGGTCAATATGTTACCAACTTTACAATTCTTTGGATAATAGATGAGACATGTTGAAGCAGCTTTTGGTTCATTTGGTATTATCCTCATTATGGCTTTAGGTGGCACAGGGGATCAATATTTCTGAACATTACACTACTCTTGAACAGACAGAAGGACATATTGTTTATTTGGCTGCCTAGTGATTTCTGACACAGGAGCCTATCAATTATATTATGGTATGAAAACTGGTGCCAACTAAAAGGACTCCTGACAGGATACCACAATATTGTTACTCAAGAGACGATTATTTAGGAGCAATCAAAATATTAAACTTAGTAAATAATATTTAATCTGAGGCTGGCTCTATAGCAATCTCTGCTTTTTTTTAATGGCAAAAATACTTGCTACTGACTTTAAATATTCATTTTATGAGGTGGTGCAGGATTCCCCAGAATCTACTTGCAGTTGCCAACAGTTAAAGCCTTTGGCAAAAAAATTATCCATTTAAGCAAATACAGCAGCTAGGCAGGAGATGGAATTATATTACTTTCCTACAGCTAGTTATGTTCTTGCCCAGTGTGTCCATTATTGTCCAGAAGCTTTTACAAGCACCATTACCCTAGACCCTTTAAAAACTGTCTGTAATGCAAGGTTAAATCTCTCAACTGCATTAAATCTCAATTCAAACAATCTCATTGTTATTACATATGCATCACTATTACAGACACTTGTGTTTGCATCTATAATTAAAACTAAGTTGTGGTTTTATAGCAAATATCAGGTGAAGAAATTTGATCTGAGTCCAGAAATGTCTACTGGGGCCATATGGATTTGTCTGTCCAGTCAGAATCAGCCACAACAATTTATTATTATGAAAGGACATTTTGCAAATATATGCTTTTCCCTGCTGTCCCATCCCTTGCCATGTTCACCCACCAACTGAGATGGGGAGAATATTCTGAAGACAGTTGAAAAGAATCTTTAGATGTAGATAGGGTAAAGGGGAAGAGACAGGATGAAACAGCCTAATCCATGTCATAACCTTATAGGAGTGAGCCCACCTGTACTGCAGTACTTCACTTATTATCAAGCCTTTCCTCTGCATCTCTTGTGACATTTGAAGATCTTTTCATACACTTAAAATACATAATCAGCTGCATCACATGCACTCTAACAAATGCTACAAAGGCCAATTACAGCTTCCTACATATGGAAAAAAAAGTAAGATTTAATCAAGACATCTGTCTTTAAAGTATAGAAACACCAGTGAGGAATCAATACAATGGACAGCATCTGGTTTGTTGCTCAGCTTGAAACTAATATCCGCTCAAAATGGGACTGATAGGATCACAGAGAATCCTCTGGAAGGAGAAGCAGATTACTTCTGCTCTAGAGAGTACGTTGAGGGATAAAAGCTTTTTAGATCAGGATGAGGCATGCAGAGTTTGAGATGGGAAGAGGCAGAGAATGAGACTGAGGATGGAAAAAGCTCTCAGCATAGTAAAGAGACTAAAACATTTCTGAGAGGAACAGGAGAGAAACACACAACCAGGTCCCTCCTCGTGGACTACCCACCAGTGGAACACACAGGCTTTGCTGCAACAGAAAAGACATTAAACCTCACAGGTAGGTCCAGACACAGGAGATAGGACAGAAGGAAAGTTATTTATAAACCTTTTAACTTTAGAATAAAAGAACAGGTAAGAAACAGTAAACAATTAAATCTCTCATTCTAATAAAACCTTTTCTGAAAGTAATTTTTAGAATCATACAGTTCAGGTTGAAAGGGCCACAGTTATTTTTTGAGAATTAAATTCTTGAGAATTTAAGTAAACCCACCTCAGATTACTTGCTAAATGTGGATTTTCAGTCGGGGGGGGGGGGGTGGGGGTGTGAAAAAACAAACACAAATATGAGCATAAGTTTCACATGCTTGATACTTGCTGCAGATGTACTAACTTGAATTCTCTAACTTTGTTTACTAGACAGTTTGAAGAAAAACAACTATTAAGGAAATATCACCATCATTAGGTCCTGGACTTGATGTAATAAAGTCCATTTACTTGTAAAAGCAATAAATACAGTGATTAGGTAAGGTCTCCTTATTCTTGGGATAGGCTTATTTTTCTCCTCTCATTGCACCACACAGGAAATTTTTATCACTTATTACTTTTGTGTCAGTGACACATAATTTAACTCAAGCCTTCTTGTTTCTGTCTGAAAACTCTCCATTTGGCCATGATTCTTAAACTGACCAAAAGAGTGGGCAAGGTTCCACTGTTGTGTCACTATAATTTTCCAGTGTAGCAGATGCATCGATACACTTTACAACTGCTTTCTTTTACAGAACCTTTTGTTGGAACAGATTTACAACTTCGGCCAAAACTGTTAGATTTATTCTTTCAACAATCAAAGTATGCATTTGGAAAGGTTAAACAAAACTGGTCAAGGGGGTTTCAAATTAAAAAATTCTGACTTAAAATGGTTTGCAAGATCAACCTTTTTACCCGTACTTAAAAATAAAGTGTTATGAAATTAAATGGTCTTCAAATGCTTGAATGGATCTTCAAAGTAGACATCAAGGGATGCAGAAGTATTTCAAGATAAAGGGTATTACTCCTCAATACACAGCAGCAGTCAACATTGCATATTAGAAAAACAGGAGAATATTCCTAAATAAGTTGTGGGAACAAGTTTTCCACATATGTGCTTTATGCTACAATCACATACATCAACACTCATCTACATTAAGAAGTAGTATTTATCAGGCCTTGTTTGTTGTTAGTCATTATGTGGCAAGAATAGAAAAAACTAAGCAGCAACAGAAATTAACAGGAGCAGCCTTCACTCCCATTCCTTTGTCAACACAGTGACAGCTAACCAGGTGCAAAAAAACTCCTTGAAAATTATTGCATCTGCATGTCCTGGAATCACAGCGGGAGTTTTTGTTAAAATTATAGCCTTTCAAAACAAAGATTTCAGACAGTTGTTCTGTCATGTTGCTTACTTTAGACAGGCAAGTAACAGAGCTGCCAGACAAGGTAGAATACGTAACCCTTAGGGGACTAAGCTTTGGCTTTTGTCAGTTTATAAATAGGGTTATTAAAAACAAACAAACAAACAAACCCAAAACAGAGCCAACCAACCAAACAAAAAAACCCAAACCACTTTGGAGTTTCTCAACACCTGATTTTGTTTAGCTTAGGAACAACCAGCAGTACTCAAAACCACACAGGAAGAAATTCTGTTGTCGTATTTTCTTATATGAAATACTTCACCAAACAAATGCCCCTTCTCTCAGTTAGGGCATTCATGGAGTAAGACAAAACACATGGTAGAGGGAGCAAAATGTGATTGGTGGCCAAAATAAACCAGCTCTCTCCTAAGTGCAGGAATACCTTGCCTGTTTCTCAAGAGGTCAGACAGGTTTTACAGATTTGCTAATTGTTTCCGCTTCTGGTTTCCACAACCTTCAGTTCCTTTCCATGGCCAGGAACCTCATTCTGTGGATTCCTAGGGTTCGTTCCTTTTTTTCTCCATCACATATCTTAAGAACGGCAGAAGCAGAGCAGCTGGGATATTAATGGAGCGCTAAGTAGAACAGCGGGACAGTAAATGGAGCAGCAGCCATCAAACAACCAAAAGCTGAGGGAAAAAAACTTGGTGAATCACTTCTTTCCCTCCTAAGCACAGAATTACATGAAGGTGAACTGCAAAAGTACTTATTTATGAAAACCCACGTGACGTACTGGATGTCAGAGTTGAAGGATAGCAGGCTCGTAAGGTTTGTTAAAGATGTATTGTCTAAAGCAAGGGCATCAATAAATTCTAACTATGCTTTAAAATTTACTGTGGGATGGTCAGGAATGAGAAAAAAAAATTGTCATCCACATCCTTATTTCACAGCCTCTATCACAATATGTAAAGGCTCTCCTGTTTCTCTTTTCCCAAGATATGAATTAATGATTAATTACAGGGAGAAAAATCTCACCAGTCGGCAGAACCAAATAAATAACTTGCAGCAAATAATGCATCCAATTCTCTTGTCATGAAGACTTAATTACATATATGTTGGAAGTAATTTTTAAAAGAAATAGCAGCATCAAAATTAAGTAGTTGTTTTCACTCATTTAGCTGTAACAGTAGATACTGGCTTCTTGGCACTGTCTGAAGTTTTGAAACTGACAGGGGGGTTTGGTATATTTTTCTAACTGTCTCTGAACATTATGCCAAAGTTTTCAAAATAAATAAAAGGTTTACAACTAACTAAAGTTCCTACATAGAGTTGCTACTGTATTCTTTTTACACATCATTATAATATCTGAGCCTCTTTCAGCATGGCACCAGCAGAGGCAACTGCTACCTGTCCAATGGATACCTTTCTTCCACCTTCTCTTCCACTTTCAAAGTGAAAAAATTCATGTATATTGTTCCAAGTGCTACTATTGTTAGCTCTTACTTTATCTTTAAGCGTGCAGTGAATAGCATCAAAATGTGTTAAGTTCAACTAACATATCCCCGTTCAATGCAAGACCATATAGGATGAGGTGTTTCAGAAGCATTTCACTCGCACACTCATTCTTTCACAGTCAAATGCTCACCAGAACAAAGATGTACGTGTCCAAGTAGTCTGTGCAAGATGATTTGTGGTGAACACAGAGATCAAGGAATATCAGCAGCCGCTGAATTCTTCGTGTCTCTTCTGGGTCTCTCATAGGCTGGCAACATGCCAGCCTGTGGATGTAACTTTTATACCGATTTAAGACTTGAGAGTGGCAGCAAACTTTTAATCCTGTGCCACTTCTATGACTCAGTAAACAACACGTATACACCCTTTCCATCTCCTTCACTGCCTGTAGCGTGTCCTTTGGTCTAGGCTTTCTTTTGTTTCCCTGAACTGAATTTTACTGAGACACTGCAGATGTGCTATGATTTTATTAAAACACTGATCTAGATGCCATTCACACACAGAATTCTTTTATTTCTTCTTCCACCATTTGCTCTGGTATTTTCACACACATGAACATTCCCATTCATACATTCTTTATGCCAACAGTAACATTTCTATTGCATATTTCTATAATCCTTTCACCTGAACCTTAGTCTGACCACAACATCTAACAACTTTTTCAGTCATATGACTCTACTGAGAATCAATGTCATTCTTTCCAGACTGAGGTCTTGAATCAAAGATTAAAGTCTGTCACACCTAGAGCAAATACAAACTACCTAGAGATTTTCCCTTTCTCAGAACGATACTAAACGTAGCTGTATTTCTTAACATAATCACCTATTTCAAGATCAAGAAAGCACCCTCAACAAGTTTGTGAATGATACTGAATGGAGGGGAGAAGTTGGCATAGTGGAAGGCAGGGTCGACTTTCAGAGACCTTGAATATCCGTGCATGTTGAAACAAATAACCCTCCAGACACCTCATGAAGTTCAACAATGGCAAATGCAAAATCCTGCATCTGGAAGCAAAAGGCTGAGTACGTCTGGCTGGGGAGCAGTTTTGCAGAAAAGGACCTGGGTGTCCTGGTGTATGTAAAGTTGAGCATGGGTCTATAGGGTGGCTTTGCAGCAGGGAAGGCTAACCAGAACTGAACTGCCTTAGCAAGAATATAGCCAGCAGGTCAAAAGAATTCCCCCCAATTCAGCAGCTGTGACACTGCAATTGGAGCATTTTATCTTTTGGGCTTCCCAATCGAGAAAGTCACTCTTGGCCTTCTCCCTCACGAAAGTCATTGGAATACTGTAGCAGGTCCAGCTGCAGAACACTGTTCAGAGGAGAGTCAACATGATAAGGAGAATGGAGCATACTATTTACAAGAAGGTGTTGACAAAGTTGGGGTGTTCAGTCTGAAAAAACAAGTGCAATGGGCATGAGGGTGAGGTATGTGTGTGTATACATATATCCCTTATATATAATACTACACATATCTTATATATAATACTATATGTATATCTCATATATATAATACTGTATGTGCATCTTATATATGATACTATATATATAAGATGAATATATATATGAGTAAGATATATATATATGTATCTTACTTCTGTCTTCACATTCACCTTAATGGAAAGTATAGGTGAAGATGGATGGAGCCAGAGTCCCCTCAAAAGTGCATAGTGACAGAATGAAAGGCAACACATAAAAGCTGCAACATGGAAAATTCCAATCAGGTTTCAGGTAAAAACTTTTTAATTGTGAGGGTGCTCGAACACTGAACAGAAGCCCAGAGCAGTGATGTTATTTTGATGCTCGGGGATAGCCAGCATTCATATGGACAGAACATCAAGCAACCTGGTATAACTTCACCCTGTTTTGTCCCTTCCAACATAAATTATCCTATGAATACTAAAGAAGTCTCTGCAATCAAATTGCTCCCTGTAGTCGTATTTATATGAATGAAAATCTGGAATAAGAATACAGGTAGAAACCTTTGGTTAAAAACAGTAATCAACTGGTAATAAAAAAACCCAAGATCAAGTTATCTAATTTGTGTCAAACGCATTGCAATTCACAACCATACTACTTTTGAAGTCATTTAACACTTTTCCAGATATTTTCCAAAGTCTGCATTTCAATTTCTACTGTCTATCTTTTGCCACACACCTACAAGATGCTTTTCTTTTAATGAAAAAGTTAGAGAGAAGAAAGAGTCTTGTTCAATGAAGACTTCAAAGTTAAATTGAGTTTCATGGGGAAAAAACGTTGACAGTTCTCCAACTATATTCAGTCCATTTTTAATTCCAGAGATGTATACGAGTGTCCCCATGCACCTGTAACAGGTTCCAGGTGGTGGAACCACACAATTTTTATCCTCTTGCTTTAGTCTCAAATCTGGCTGCTAAACATACTCTTACTTTCTGTTATTTTCAGTGAAAGCTGACTAGTTGCCCACTTGGCTAAAAGGGCAAAAGCTTTCACTACAAGAATCTGAAGTATTATTTTCCAAGTAGGGCAGCAGTTACACATGGAAAATAGATTTAAAACTCTAATAACCTTATTTTTATCAGACAGTATTGGGAAACAACCAAACCTGCCTTCTCAGCTGTGTTTTGGAATTTTAATAACCTGAAATCTTTTTTAAGATGAAGTAACTCCAGGGGCTGTTTTAGTTTAGGCAACTCATACTAGTTCTACGGGTAAAATTGTTTACTATACTGAGAAGTAGATACAACTGACACTGATAAGAGCAATGTCAAATGTATTTTTCCTTTGCTTTTCAGTTTTGTGGTTTGAAAATTAAAATGTTAAGCAAACTCAATACAAAGTATGATGTGCCATCAACAACAGCCAGCATATACTTACTACTTCCCTTGTTTTGCTCGTTCTACACAGCAAGATCTATTTTTTATTAGATACCTACACAGGAACTATTCAATTGGTGGTGAAAACTTTTATTTGAGCAACCTCATAAAATTGTACAATTAAGTATTTCTAAAGCCTTCTAAAAGTTAAGATCAAGAAACAAATTTAAAATGTCTTAAGCTGAAGTCTTAAAGAAGAATGTTAAAAAAGAGTGAAGTAAATTAAATGACTACTAGTCACTGAAATTCACGTAAGTTGGGAACATCTTTCCCACCCTTTGAAAAAGACATATGTGTAGCCCCCTATAAAGGTACTCAGTTTTCAGAAAAACTGAGCAAGAGTCTCCATGGAAGGGAAAACAACTGCTGTCTACTTTTGAAATCAAGGTTCTCGAGTTTAAAAATCTGACAAAGTCAATCCCTAAATCAGGATTCTTTCTAATTTTAGGACTAAGCCAATTGTCACTACGTCTATGCTGCCCATATATTTTTGGCACAGATTTACAGAACACTGGGAAAAGTCTATCTGAACCCATTCCAAGACCAAAGTTGGTCTTAAAAAAAATCTTTAATAATTTTAAAATTTAGTTCCATGTTTTCTGCCATTATATTTTGACACATCTAAAACCTCATTTTCTAGTTGACACCTGTAAGCAGACAAAAGGGTAGGAGAAAAAAAAAGAAAATACTTGGTTTCTTGTGCCTCATTCTCCCCCTTTTTATTTTGTCTGATATATGGGTGATTTTTCAGCTGTTGTTATGTGTTTTGACTGTAAGGCTCTATCAAGGGCTGCCATCCAACTCTCTAAGCAAAGGTCACTCAGTGGCAGGGATTGGGAAGTATTAGAGAGCTTACAAGGAGGAAGAGATAATGACAAAATCCAGTGTTTTAAGCCCCCTGCCATACCCCTCCCACAAAATCCTTATAATGAACTTTCTATGCTATGAGGTTTTGGGTTTTTTTTTTAATCAACACTATGTTGTAAGTTTCACTGAAAACAAATTATATATTTTGCTATATCTCTTCATAACCTGGTTCAACCTTTTGGATTTCAGCCTCCAATGCACAGACCAGATTAAAAAATAAGCGAACACAAGTCTCTCAAATAATCTCCATATAGGCCACCTGATTCACAAACATCTCATCCTCAGAATGCAAAATCAGGTCAATAGTGAATTATGTTTTAACCTATTTGCATCCCAACACACCTAATAACCAACAGAGTATAAAATGAATCTATGACCATATGTGTTAAAACAGCCTCTCACAGTGCATTGCAACAAGCAAGCTTAATGGCTTCACAACAGGAACAAAGGAGAGGCAAAAGCAACTGAAGAGGCAAATGACAAATTATAAGCTTGAAACCTTCAGAATTCAACGTGCTAGAAAAGAAACCACAGCAGCATTTCATAAACTACTTGGTTGAGTCCACAGATTAATTATTGTGGAAAATACTCAGGTCATGTGCAGTTAATTTGACATAATTCTCATCTATAATATACTAGTTGTCTAATATAAGTCTCTATAGTTACTACAGCAGTAACAAATAATACGAGTTATTACATTAGTGACAAATAATTATTTCATAAAGGCTATACAGGGTATCACAAAGTTCAAGTAAAATAAAAGACTGCATCTTGGCGATTTCCTTGGGAAATACTGCTAAACAATTTTGGTGGAGATAACAGTGATGGGCAGTAACACAGAGTGCAGAGCTGGAACCTCCAGAACTCCATATGGGAGTCTGCATCAGCAACTGAAAAGGAGCATCTGGTTGCATCAGAGGGCCAGTCCACATTCCACATCCAGCCACTGGCAAGAATACAACACGCTTTTAGAAAACCAAAGTGTGAAAGACAGGTATGGATCAGGTTTTATTGCTTCCGGGATTTTCTTGAAAGACATTCTCAACCTCAGCCACTTCGTCATGAGTGTGTCAGGTAGTGTTAGCAGGCAAGAAAAACACTTTATCTCACACTGTCATTAAAAAAGGAAGTCAATTCATTTTAGAAACCATTTTAACCTAATCTCAGATTACTTCTATCAAAATGCCTTAATCAAAAGGGTATTGTTATTATACAGCAAAATTAAGTACATGCGAACGTTTTATTTATCAAAACCTCAGACCTTTAACACTTCAGTTATTTTTTTGTCATTTTAGAGTTCATGCTACTTTTTCTGCATTTGTAATTGGTTTCCTTAAGGTAATCATAAATCCTGAAAGTCATTTTTACCTTCAAAATACTGAAATGTGCTTTCATCTGCAGCTATTCTGCCATACGTCTGCAGCACAGGATGTCATGCCAGGTTATAATCAGTTAGAAGAAAAACATAATTTTGATATCATAAAAACTACAGATGTTCCTGCATAACTTATTAGGCAGAAGTTGGCATAGGAAAACACTTCACAGGCACTTTTTCCTCTTAATTTTCCATCTATCTGCCTCTCTTCCAAAGGGGTTTCCCTGAGCAGAACCAAAAGCATCACTGAAAACTTTTACCTTGGGTCAGAATTTTTGATTTCTCCTTAAGTTGCAATGCGATCACACGCCGAGCACTGTGGGATATACTTATCTACGGTGTCTGGAGTAGTATTCAAATTAAGGACTCTGCAAAGAGAAGAAAAATATTTCCTGAACATTCAGCCACATATTTTAGTTGCACTGTTTGTACCTTTCATATTTTGTTTCCATCAATAAATTAGCACTGACTTTGCTAATATAAATGTTCGTAAAAGCTGTATTTCCTTATTTATGAAAACAAATATTTCAAGAAACTCCTTCCTAAACCTTTCTTAAATATTGTTCGTAAAATTCAGCATTTGCAAGTACATACTGCATCAGCGCACCACCTCCTGCTCCACTCAACCTCAATGGTTGAGTTCTAAAACTAGTTAATACAGTATGAATGGCAAATGCTGCCAGCTAACCTACCAGCTATGCTCATATAGGTATCTAAATTATAAACTACCCTTAAGCACTGGGTGTTACTTAATCTGCTGTCCAGTACAAGGTCCTTAGTGTCCAGTACAAGGTCCTTAGTGTGTCTCTGTCTAAAGCAGTCAGAGCCTTTCCAGAGGAAAGAGGGAAGATGAAAGGAAATGTGGCAAGGTCAACTGAAGGAGTAACAAATTGCTTATCAAAACATTTTTAGTGTTGACAGTAGTTCAAGGCTATTTTTAACACAATTTTAAAAATGTTGGAAAATAAAGAGGAGAAAATGAGATTATTAAATTGAAAAGACAAAAGACAGCAGTAAGAACATTCTCATTTTTGGATGTTACCAAATGCCAACAGTCACACTGGGAACAGAGTTGAAGTGTGTGTTCCAAGAGTCAAGTGAAACTGAAGAAGTATCACAAGCAAAGATGGTGCCTCTTCAGGCAGTTCTAAGTCATCTTAGTGAGTGACAACAGTAACCACCCAAGCTCTCTGATGTCTTACCGGATTATTGAAAATTAAGAAAAATTCTAGATTAGAGATGCACCACCTTGTTCTAAAGGAAAGAAAATGATTTAACCAATGATCAAATACCCTGGAGCTTTTAATTAAAAAACATTTTCATCAATTTAATCCAACTAAATATTTCTATTCAAAAGAAGTTACATAAGTCACCATAACACAATCAACGTTAAATCCCCCCATATATTACACACTGACATTGAGACATTTTCATTTAAAAAAATCTGTAAACCCTTGAGAACAAAAACAGGTTTATGATCAAAGCAACAGACAGTTTACTACTTTAATAAAATATCAAATAACAAGATTAGGAAGAAACACCTGTGATCTGACAGAGCCTCTTTATGGATGCTGCTTTTCTAATCTATTATTGCACCAGCTCTACCTCATTATTGTACCAATACCAAGGCCAGTAAAGCGGTGGAACATTTTAGATATGCCAACTGCCACCTCTTTTTCCTACACTCAGTGTGCAATACCCCGCTCTCTGCCAAAATCAGCCTGCTTAAAACCAAGACATACTTAAAGATATGTTCCACACATTTACCCAATGGTTAGCCACTCTACGCCTCAGAATATACAAGCACAATGTACTTCTCAGAGGAACACACAACAGGGACAATCACATTATGCTGAAGAGAAATGTATTTTCATTCGCTTCCACTGTGTTTTCACACTTACATGGAAGTTTATAGTTTAAAATTAACACAGAATGCATTTTTACACTGACTATTTCTTTTTTTCTCTTTCTCTGAAAGAGAGTTTATGTCGTGGTTTAACTCCAGCTA
>NW_010247542.1:0-41561 GCF_000690775.1 Eurypyga helias | reverse complement strand
CAAACCAGTCTGTGATTCTAGGAATGAAGACAATTGTTAGTGAGCTACTTTAAATAAACAAGCTCCAAAAAGTATTAAGCCCTATCCTTACTCCTCAAAATACCCTTGGACCATGCCATTACAGCCTTTTATTACAAACAGTCTGTCACAAACCACAGAAATGAGAATGATATTTGATGGAAAGGCTAACAGGAGAACTTTGCTAGATTCCCAAGAACATGGAATTGCAGAAAGGAACCATTTATCCCTATGTCTGAATTCATACTCTTTGAGAGCACAGGGCGAAGATGCGGTTTCTGAAAGCAATGTAGCAGAACAGCTTTTCCACCCTCAAAACAACTTTGTTATCCAAAGAACTGCAACCTCCAAGTAAAAAAGATTGCTTGCCTCCACAAACATGAACGTGGTGCAAAGCAGCAGACTAGCAGTTGCAGAAATCTTTCAGGTATATTTACCACCTCTGACTAATAATTCAGAAGCTAAACTGATGATTACAACAGGTAAGGCTTTCTCCTTGTGTCCTTCTTAGAGTCTGATCTACTAGCTGAAACTACAGGAAATTCAGTTAGCCTTTCCCTTTCATTACATAACAACTGTATTAAAGGTTTTCAAGGTGTATTTGTCAGTAGGTTCATAAACATTAAAAGGAATATGGAAATCTGAAGAATTTTAAGAACGCGGAAGGAAGGTAAGAAAGCATGCTTATAACATCTAAGGGGTATAGTAGGAAACTGAGACTTTGAAAGTATGTCCTTTGCTATAATCTTTTATTGCATTGTTGCTTATTTATGAAGTGCCCTTCAGCTTTCGCTTGTTTGATTCTGTCTGCATAATCTGTACACACATATCTTCAAGCCTCATGATATCCTGATCTCAGAACCTTTGCCACGAGGGTGACATCATTAAATAACTAGAATAGCTTGGAAGCAAAATTTCCCAAAGCTGCATTCTGTACCCTGAAGTCTGGTATAAAAAGACAGCAGTGACCTAACAGATATCACAGTTGAAGATATGAACGCCTTATTGTTACTAGAAGTAGTTAGTGATTTACAAATACAATTGCACACTACACTAAAATAAATAAATAAATAAACAAACTGATGTAATTACACAATCCAAGGACATTCCAAATTATATATTCAATTGCACACTCCTAATCGATACATTTGGTCTCACAAGGGGTATTCTGCAACAATGATTATGCTAGAAGTGATCGGTGACTGGCTTTCTGTCTTCACAAAGAACTGCAATCAATGACTCAACTTGTGTCTTCCAGTTCTGTGCATATTCGTTCTTCTGGAGTTTTAAATTCTGACCTTTCTTCTCACCACTGTCATCTAGCATTGTAGTCTAGCAATTAAAATCTACAACTACAAAAACTAAATGTAACCTGAGAGAAGATCATACTATGTGGCGTGGAAACAGAGGTGTATGCTTCCACTTACTTATGTTCATGATTTTACTTCGTTAAAATACAGTTGCACAAGAGGGTTTTAGAGCATCTCTATTTAAAACAGGCCAGTTGGCAAATGGAGAGGCTCAGAAATTAATGGTGAGCTTTGTAAATAATCTCAGAAGCTTTTAGTTTTATGCGCTTTTTGTTTTGCTATGGGACTACACTCCCTTGTAAGATTATTGATTAAAACCTTTCTAAAATTCTTTAATCAGGCTCTGAGGTTTTTCTTGGCCAACTAGAAAAATCCTTCTAACTGAGGAAACTATAATAGAATTTACAACAAAACCCATAAAGCACTCCACATATCAGAAGCCAAAGTTAAAATCAGGGTGAAAAAAAAATTAGGATACATGGTATATATATACTTCTGTAAAAATGATAATATATGATTCAAAGATGTATGGGAAGAAGATGAAAAAGAGAGTTGTACAACAAAAATCTGAAATTTAGTGCAAGCAGTATCCCCAAATATTTTAATAAAATATCCTACATAAAATACGACAAAACACACTAATAGGAGTCTACCATCACAAAATACCTAAAATGGATCAATACATCTAGAAAGTTCTATTCCTGGTCAGCTGTCAATCTGACTGAAATACAGTAGACCACCTCTAAAAATGTTATTTAAATTAACAGCTGAAAAGAGAAAAAAAATCATTAAAAACCCCCAACCATCTGCAAGATGTTCCATGAAAAAACACACAAGTCTCACACCAGTACCACAGTACTGCAGCTGCCAAACACACTTTACCTTATATAGATCTATTTTCCATTGACACTTCTTAGTGTAAAGAGAGTTCGAGACCTTTTAATGTTCAGCCGTATCAAACCTGAAACATTTGATTCCTACAGAATGTCATTATGTGAATGGTCGACTTTATAGCACCAAGTATCGTGCTCACGTACAATGTGTTACTAGAAAGCAATCTGAAAAAGGTCTCTAACATCCCCGTCCCCATGAACAAATGAGATATTTCTACAACCATAATTAATTCTACCTGTTCTGTCTCCTCATCGCTGGACTCAAACTGCCAAGATCCAGGAAAGATACTTTCAATCATTTTACAGGATACGAAAAGAAACATACTCTTGGGATCAGTGAGCAGCAGCAGGGTCTTCTTCCCTGATACCACACACAAACTCCCAGGGAGCTCATAAGCTGTTCAACCAACTCCATTAATTTTGCAAAGGCTTTGGGAGGTGTTTCACTACTCTGCTGAAGAGATTCTTAGGCTTCCCTTTCAGATTCACCTTGCTCTTTTCACTGAGTATACAGAACCTTGCTTGGATCAGGACCTGGATGTGGGCAAGCAACATCCCAGCTGAAGGTGTTAAAGTAGGCGCTCTGGATTTTATCCGGAGTGTACATTTACAAACACAGAAATTAACTGAACATAACTGAACTACAGTGAAAGGTGAGCAAAATACCTCCTTTAATTTCCTTTGTTCCAGATTATAAAGAATCAATGTTTTGACTGTAACACATTCAATCTGTGAAACATAATTCACTTTCAAAGGCTCATGTGTGGAATTTTCAAACCCATGGAAAAAGCTTACCTTTCTTCACACTAAATAATTTCTATTATTTCTGATACTAAAGTATGCAGGAACAATATGGAAAAATGAGGTTATGCACTGTGTTTTATTTGAGAATAGATCTTAAAACTACAAGGTTTTACAAACAAACTCATAATTTGTTCTTCCACGTAGTCTAAGGCAGTCTGGATGCAAAGGTTTTCCTTTTTGCCCATTTTTATTTTAAATGCTTAGTCCAGACCCCCAAAAAATTAAATGGCTTGTCAACATAACTACATTGTATGTGTACTATCATTACTGATACCATTATCAGCAGAAATCTCTTTCTCATGAGAAAAATTAATGAACATATAGGATGACTTAACATGAAAACTTCCCCACCTGTGTATCCTTGTACTTTTCTCTTAAGTCCATGAGCCGGTGATAAGCTTTAATTGCTTCTGAAAACTCTCCCACATCTGTACTGGTGAGAAGATAGTTCTCCCATATTTGCCAGTGCTCATAGTTGCACTTGAGAGCTTCTTGGAGTGTTCGAAATGCTTTGATTCTAATCAATAATTTAAAAAGATGAATAGAAAAAAAGATTTTATGTCAAAGATTTAATATAGAAGTTTACTGTGTTAAAAGCAGTTGGCATTGTATCAACTAAAAGCTGCTTATTTAAAAAACAACTGTTTAGAAAACAATGCAATGTAAAAGTTACGGTTTGTAATTTACAATACTGATAATTCCTTAATCTGTCTTGCTAATTACTTTCTATGAGTACATTCCACAGTATGCTTTGCAGAGTCTGAACTAGGTAATTTCTACATTAGCTCTCATAATTACATTTTGACAGAAATTGATTACAATTGTGCAATCTCTGTCAACATTTTCTATTCTGAATTTTTAACTGGAACCAGGAGAAAACAGTCTCACTCATGCTGCAGTTGTAACACATATTAAAAAATGAAGAACCAACCTCACCACTGAAAAGCGTATTTTTCCCAACTGAGTTCATGGCAGACGCAGAATGATATTATTTCATCACACAAAGGAAGGTTATTTTACAGTAACAGCTTTTTGTGATGTATTTTAAACATTTGCACAGTTTTAACATGCATACCCATTGCACACAAGCCCAGCATTTTCAATCGTTTTTTTCTTATGTCAGCTGGAAGCTTTACTTACACACTCTGTCCCTGATGCTATGCTACTCAGCTTAAATGTGTCAGAGTGGCCTCAAACACTATTAGGGTCCTCCACCAAAGGTGCTGCCCAGTGATCCATCAGAGTGGCAGAAGAAAAGTGTTGTTGAATAGAAGCGGACGGAATAATTCCTGTAACGTCACTGTCAAGTCAGGAAGCATCTTTATTTTTTCATATGGATCCACTGCAGGCAACCCTTTGCCATTCCCTCGCTCAAGGAGAGAAGTAATGGAATTCTCTGGTAAGGAACGTAAGACAGTTTGACTAAATCAAGAATATGGGCTGCAAGCAGCTGACTTAAATTTCAGAGAGGTATAACGTCCTGCAGAACGTGTGACAAATGCTGCCAGAGAGGAGGGAGAAGGAGTAAGAGGTCTTAATCCAACCTGAAACGTATATTGTTGCGGTCTGGGTACCTAATGTTTGAAGTTTTAAATGTACTGCCAGAAAGTTTAAATAAATTTAAGACTTGAAAATAACCTTTGTTAGAGAATCAGAATGCTATGGTTCTTAGGACTTCAAGAGGTTGAAGCTTACTCTCAGCTTGACAGTCATGACATGTAGAAAAAACCACAAAAGAATAAATTCCTTTAAATGAAAACCTGAAACAGAGTTTTCCCAGGTCAGTAAAAATCCTCTTTGGGGAGGCCTGACAATAAATCTCTTCTTAATAAAGAGCATATAAAGATGGCTTGTTATCAAAATTTGCAGTTCACTTGCGCTATTGGTTGAGTAAGTTGCCTAAAAAGTGCTGTCTCTAAAGAAAGACAGCTCAAAGAAATTGTTGGTTGAGTTTCAAAAAGAGGGTCCAGGGAGCATGTAAATATCCCAGCCAGAAAAAGGGAATATCTAACTAGTGGATCAGGCCATTAAAAGTTTGGAATGGCTGGGTCAGGGAAAATGTAAATCCCTGCCAATCTAAGCCCATAGTATTAAAAGAGTTACCAAATACACACAATGAGAGATGACTGATAGAGCAAAATTATTGAAGGAAAACAGGTCATCTGGCATAGCTACAGCAGAATAGCACACAGGCAGCTTTTTCCCATCATGACTCCCCTTTTCTCTGTCTTCTGATATACATGATGCTGCTGAGTAAATGTACTAACAGTTGGGTCTTCTCCACTGTTAACAGTCTTCACAAGGGATTTCAGACTCTGATTTTGATAGATTATATTAGAAAAGAAGAGAGACCTGCTCCTTCCTCTGCAGATTTTGCTACAGTGGAAGCTGGGACCTGACACAGCTCTCTGACAGGCTGGAAGATGCTCTGGCTGACTGATGTACCCCGATCACCTTGAGAAACTGTTTCTGAAACCACTCTTCAACATCTGCAGGATTAGCCTGTATGATCCCCCCACCTTCTCAAAAAAGTTATCGAGTTATCGGGAGGGCAGATGCCAATCAGATGGAACTGTGAAAAGTAGGTAAGACATTAGAGGGATGGGATGGAAGTCGTATTCCTCAAATCACCACCCTTGCTATCCTAATGAAGACCTCTGTGTTCTCAAAACAAATCCTCTGTGTATTTAATCAACCATATAATGATCGGAGTATCCTTATCCAGGGCAACAATTAAACCAATTCATCTCCAAACAGGAAACAGTATGCAGTACCCAATGCATCATCCTGTTTTGGAAACCAGGAATCTTTCACCCAAAGGACAGAGGGCCAGTTCCAGTTGTTTTGAGAAAGATGAAATCTATACATTTCAAAGGCCTCCTGGCACCCTGGAAAGTTTTTCTGGTAAACCAAAGAGCAGAGTCTGTTTTCACCACAATTGATTTTTCTGGAGGAAATTCAGAATACACAAAACCCCTTTCATCTGGGTGTCAGCAAGTTGTCTGCACACAGACTTACACATTTTATATTTGTCTGTTGTATGACTCCACTAAGCCTTACCCAAATGCGTGATCCGTGGGTGGCACTGATTTGAGAGCCTGGTTGGAGTAAAGCTTGATTTTGATGAGGGAGCAAAAGAACACACTTAACGATCTCATTCTTGTTTTCCTTTTTTTTTTTGCTAGCAGGCTTGAAAAATTCTTGAAAATAAGAATTTGCACTTTCACTACTGGCTTGGCCCCCCAAAATAAATTATATTGAAGTGTACTAGTACAGACATCCTCTGTTTCGACAGTGGGTTAAACTAACTCACACACAGTCTTGATCTATAAGTGACTACACAAATAATGAAAGAAGTTGCCATTCCACAGCAAATACAGGCCACACTCAGCTATCAGCATGTAGTACCAACTTCAGATTTTGTGTACATACATGTCTCTCCCAGGTGATTCCTGTGAGGAAAAAGCTTGGAAACATGCTCCCCCCTTTACTGCTTTTGATACAATATCAAATAGGTCACAAGCTTTGTATTTAACATGCATTTAGCATATTAAATCAGAAGAGTAGATTAACAATAATAAAATTAAACCAATAAAGTGAAACTAATCAGTCAGTAGTTTCTCAGCCCTGTAAGCAGATGAACAGACAGAAAAATTATTTTGATTAAAGATACTTTTATGAAATAAGGATAAATCAGTACAGTCAGCATCTGCCCTTTTGAACTTTAAGCAAAAGAAGGAGCAATCCATCGCACACAGCCTAAGACAATAAACTGGGCATTCTCAAGGCACTACTGAAAACTTAGAACAAGCTCTTGATTTTGATTACTTCTTAGTCTTAAGAAGTAATTCCAACCTTCATTTTCTCTTTCCTCCTGCTCCTATTAGCATATCAAACCATCTCTTGAATTGATTTATGATATTACTTCCAATATTTCCTTCATATGTTTATCATCAATTTACCCTTTTATGTAAATTTACTATTCTTTTACTCTTTTTTTAGTTTGCCTCCTGACTTCATAACTGTATAAACTGACGTCAGATTTTGAGTAAGATTAAAAAAACCTCATCTTATTCTTTTGTTTCATTCTTTGGGGACAAGTTATAATGTGAAAATTCTTCTTAAACATGAAGTTTTTTCATGTATTCTGTGACTACAAGTAACTTCTATTACACCAAACTGAAATACAGAACAAGTAAGTCCATTTAGGTCAAAGCTTCTTGTACTGATGGTTAATTTGGAGGGAAAAGAACAAGTAAGCTATTATGTGTGTAGATCTCCATCAGCTTTTGTAATCTAAAAAATAAACTGCCTGTTTTTCCCTTCAAAACGACTGAGATAAATGTAGTATGAATTGACACGAAGTCTAAATATATAGTTTGTTTGAAACGAACGTATCTTTTAAAATTCATAGTCAAATTAGTTTCCATATTAATTGTAATATCAATGTTTTGCACTGGTTGTACTTACTAAATCAAAATACTTTTAACAAGAAAAAAGTTGCAACTTTTATAAAGCTTACGAAACTATGTCCTGCAAAATGAATGTGATCAATGATCCAACCTGGGAGAGAGAACTGAAGGGATAAAAATTACAAAATACGAGGTAATATTATAAGAATAAAAAACTCAAAGTCAAAAGGAAATCCCATTATTTATTTTGGAAGCAGTATCTTCTAATCCTTCTGAAGTACTTACTTCTGTTTTAATCTGATATAAGCAGTTGATAAATTGTTCCAGGCCTCAGTGTTCTGTAATGATAAAATGAGAAGTACCATAAAAAAATTATTCACTTACATTATGCTTACTTCATAAAAATATGTAAACAAAACTACTGTGAAATATCATGGATTTTGCTAATCATGCTTATTAACACATCTTTTCTACAAGGCAGTCAAACTATTATGTTGAAATAGAAAATATTATATTAAAGTAAGTAAATATTACTAACTGCAGCAACAGTCAGGTATCTAAATATCAATTAACTGCCTTCTGGTTAGAATATGCTCTTGCCTTCAGTTTAAATTGTAAACAGGCATCCTCTTCTGGATCTGATTGGGATGGCTGGAGATGTCAGTGCTCCGAGCAGCTCACCACTTCGCACTAGCTTGGAAGCTACTTACCTCCACTGCTCTGTTAGCGCAAAAAAATTATCTGCATGTCCCCTGCTGCACCTCAGGCAAAACTAACAGCGTTAGTTCCAACAGTGTGTATGAACTGTTGTAGCTGAAAAGGACTACGGAGTGCTCAGACAATCTTGCCTTTGGTAAAACCAGCGGAGCCATGTATACAGATGTTTCCTGCCCATTGCCTTAGGCTGCTGTGGATTTGAAGCTGCACCACTGAATTCATCAAAGTGACTACTCGTACAAATTTGAAGAACAGAACCTGGGTACTGCAATGAAATGTACACTGGTACTAAAGTCCATCTTCAGGCATAAGGATCATTTAAGTCATGTTGGGAAATCTTCTGAGGCTTAATTCATGAACATGGTCATTGCACTGCCGCAGGTTATTGTACAAAGATAGGTTTCACCTCCATAACTAAAAGCCAGCCCAGCATCCTTTACTCACAAAAGAAAAACTACTTAACCCACAGAGAAGTCAGTTGGCTTGTTCATATGAATACAATCAAGTACATGCCCCAAACAGATGAATGAAATATTTAGTATCTACTTAGAATTAAACCTACTGTACTGAAAGTAAATTAAAAAATATATAAAGTAAAAATTCCAGTTAAATACAGGGTTGTCTGTATGTACATTTTTTCCCCCAAGTTATTTAATCTTATTAAGAAAAAAAGAATACGGTCACCTTTAATTAAGTACTCATTCTTTTCCCCAAAAGAAAAGAATGAATGACAGTTTGTATCAAGTAGGTGGCATTGACTCTAAGCTAGCAACATGCCCCCAGTCAGGCCTTTTGACAGAAGTATTGCCAGTACATTCCCATGAGGTAATCCAGATGGTGCTACTGCTACCTCAATGCACAGGCACACTCAAATGGCCATACCGTACACATGCTTGCCCCATGCATCTTGAAAAACTGGCTAACAAGCTCCATTTTCCCTGTGCTCATGAACCATAGGGTTACAAATTCACCTGTCATACAACCACTTATTTGACTTTTTTCAGGAGAATTTGATGACTTGATGGACTAAATATTTTAATTTTTTGTTTGTGTGTTTTATCTCTCTCTTTAGCACTCCTCACAGTCTACTCATTCCCTTTTCTCTGTTCTAGCAACGTATGCAAGCATAAAGGAATTTCTGCTCAAAACTATTTTAACATTCACACACACATACTTGGACAAACTTAAGTATTGGGCAAGTATTTTTATGATGCCTCAAGACAAAAATATATCCTTCATGCACAAGTTTAATTTATTCAAAGGGCTAAGGTTTCAACAAGTTTTTCATTATTGCTTTGTTTGTTTATAATGAAAACATCCTTGTTGCTTTTAGATAAGCCATCTGAATCACCTGTTGAAAAGTACCTACATCTGGTTCCAACGTCACACAGCGCTGAAATGCTTTGGCAGCACCTTCGTAGCCTTCTAAAGCAATGTATGCACAGCCCAAGGAAAACCATACACCTAGCTGGAGGGAGAAAAAAAATGGATGGTTACATATATATACACATACATATTTCTATGCCAAAGAAATAATTTTGCCTGGATGGTCAAACACAAGCTACTCTTGTTGATTTTAACTGATCTTCAGCTATCATAATAGTATGGCATTGGAAAAAATAATATCCTATATGCAGAATATAGGAAAACTTTAGGTGTAAAGTTTTAATAAATATGGATAAAAGAAAGTGTTGTCTGTATAAAGACCACTTAACCATATGCTCTTTAACAGCACATCTTCATTTAGAGAAAAGAAGTGATAGCTATTTAGAAGTTTGCATATTTTGCTTTAACTTGTGAAAACTCCACATTCAATTTATAGTACCACAATTAGGTCAAATGGTAAATACTAGGAAATATATTTCAAGGAAATACAATACATTTTACAAGAAAAATTTCTAATGACTGAACGTGAACACTTCAAAATTAAGGCTCTTTCTAATTGTCAGAATATCAATCTCTAGTTTACCATGCAATGTTCAGAGACAGAAATGCACTTAAGTAATGCCTTGCATAGATAACTTCACCAGTTCAAGAAGCCTGCATTGTACATCTTTAGTTGTTACAACCAAATACCTCTCATCCATACAGATTCAAACAATATCAGATATAGGCCTAAGTTACAGCAAATTAGGTATGTATTCTCAGTGGGAATTTCCTGATTTGTCACATGGGTTAATTCTCAAAGAGCTGCAAGTTAAGCAGTACCACCTTTTAGAAAAGCACTGTAATTCAGGAAAGTATTAAACCCCAAGAACATTCACAGAACATTTTCTGACACCATTATGCTATTTAAATGTATGCAGTCAAAATCAAACAGAACATTCTATAACGTGCTGCGAAATAATTCCTGGTAATAATACTAACTACAAGAAGCTCAGCCATTTCTCCATTCTAAATGCCAAGGTAAGAAACATAAACAGGTTTTCTTGGAAAATTTTCTGAGAGAGGCGAAAAAGGTTGGGAAGAAGAAGATGGAAAAATAGGATATTGCACAACATATTACATTTCAAGATGTCTAATTAATCTATCTTTTTTTTTGTGTAGTAGTTTTGAAGCAAGGAATTCTATAACAGGTCCTTTGTAGGAAACTATAATGGCTATTTAAACACAAAAAGGTTACCTTAAGAAACATTTGCAAATCAGGGATTTTACAGGGCTGAGGATAAAGCTGTTGCTTCATATGCAACGAGCTTCTATCTCTACTTCTTAACTGCAAATTCTGTAGCAGATATTTTTGCATTTCTCCCCAGATCAGACTCGTTTTTCTTGTCTCTGCAACTCAACTTAAAATCAGTAACAAGATGTCTGCTACAACTGAACGAACCTCATCTACCTGCCTACAGAGTTTGTAGTTAATCTGCTTCAAAACTTAGATCCCAGCATACAAACGTATGACATACACCCCTGTCAGGGCTGGCACCCCGGAGGGCAGTCTTCCTGATCCTCACAAATGTGGCAATAAAGACACCCTTTGGCATTTGGGGGCGTACATGGGATGGCTAGACCTCGGAGCATACGGATGCATTGAAAGGTGAAGACGGAACTGCCAATTACATCCAGCCTGCGCAAACATGAAAATCTATTTTTCAGCACTGTCAGTCTGTCACCTTTCATGATCTTTAAACTCATAACTCAAAGAAAAATCTGTGCACGAGGAAAAAACTCTTCCCAAACCTCAGAGGGCAAAATTAGGAAATAAACATTTAGTCAGTATAATTTTTAAAGCCTCTTTTATCCATCAAGTTTCCAGAAGTCCAGCACTCCCACGTGGCTGCTACCTCGGTAACTCCCCTTCCTCTTCTTTATAGAGCAGCAACTTTCTGGCCATGAAAAGCAGGGGTAGACATGGGGATTAATGAAGTATGAAATTTAAGGCTAGTTCCAACCCTGTAGTTCAGGATGCAAGTTAAACAGTGCTTCTGTAACAGGTGAGAGAAAAAAAAATAATGTATTTTTTATAATTTTAACAAGTAACAGCCGCACAGTCTCACTTCAGAGCTTGGAAGTGACAGCACAAGGAGAAAGCAAAACGACTATTTACTTTGGTGGAGAAAAGCTACATCAGCAGGTACCTAGTAAGAATCATACAGTGACTGCACAGAATGGTAACTGATTTTCTTTTCTTAATAATTTGAAACAATGTATTTTGCGTAGCAGTAACTATGTATGAAGGTTTGGAATGAATGGAAAAAATGTGAGAACTGGACATGATGGAGAATGTTGGGAAAGGTGTCCAAAAGGGATCCTTTAGCAGATGAGTGAGATGAAAAGCCTCTGAGGTAGGAATTAAGTCAAGGAGCTGAGATGCTACAATATGAGGTCAAAAAGTACACAGAAAATGGAACAGGCCGTGCAGAGGGAAGAATATTGCTATATGTTAAAGAAAACTTCGGCACCAATCATCTAGAAAATTAACTGTGTAAGCAAACAACAGAACTGGTATGGATGAAAATTTCAGGCCTCAGCACAGAAAACAATATAAAGACTGTATCTCTGAATACTTGACTAAAATGGAGAAGGTAACATACCAGGGGATATCAGAAGGCTGTGAAAGCAGTAATCCCAGAAAATAGAGGGAGATTTCAATTATTCCACATAGTTTAGTAAATACCATAATGGATAAAATTCCAAGGCTAAATTTTTTAGATACAAAGAAGCTAGTCAGAAGACAGTACTCACCTTGACCCTGACGGATATGAATGATCAGGTTCAAAATGTTACTATACAGAAGATACTTTGAAATGCATCTAGATTCACTAGTCCTTCAAGAACAAAGGTAACTCATTTAATACATAGGGTGTTCAATTTAAAGAGCGACTTAAGACGGAAAAGCTATGTTAAAAACTAAAAGAGGCAGCTAAAATAGCAAAGATCTGCAAAAAAAACCATTTAAAGACAAGAAATTTCAAGGCTTGGAGCAAGGGTGTATTGTCATTCAAAAATGCTCTAAAGAGACTAGACAATCATAACAGCTAAAACAAAACAAAGGAGAATATTGGGGGGGACTTTTTACAAGGGCCTAAATTAAAATTGAAAGCGGAGAGTTTTAGATTGGATATCAGGAAGAAGTTCTTCACAGAGAGGGTGGTGAGGCACTGGAACAGGTTGCCCAGAGATGTTGTGGAGGCCCCATCCCTGGAAGCATTCAAGGCCAGGCTGGATGAGGCTTTGAGCAACCTGGTCTAGTGGAAGGTGTCCCTGCCCATGGCAGCGGGGTTGGAACGAGATGGTCTTTAAGGTCCCTTCCAACCCAAACCATTCCGTGATTCTATGAGTAAGAATAAGAGGACACACTTTAAAATCTGGTGTGCTATACAAGTAAGAAAGCTAGAGAAGAACAGGTCTGACAGGTTAAATGAAAAAAACGTGGTAGCTGTGTAAAAAAACCCAAGCAAACCCACAACCAAAACCAACCAAACAAAAAAGATCAAGTTTCATTGCCTTTGATCTACTATAGCAATGAAATGGTACTCTATCATCCCTTAGATATCTGGAAAGGGAGAGTGAATTTGTTCCACAATATAAGAAGGACAGTGACTCTAATAATAAATTTAGGATAGAGTTTATGAAGGAACTTAAGCTATTTTGTGTGGAAAGAATGGCAAGAATTCCCTTTTACTGGGGAGGGCACAAAATCTGCTGATCCCACTGGCTGATGTAACAGCTGCTCTAAGGACTGACTGAAAAGTAGCGTAAAGGAAAACTTTGCCCAAAGTTCAAAAGAGGCTTTTGTCAAGGCTTGTGGAACTAGGTTAAAGCTCTTTTTTGGAAATAAAAAAAAGTGCATTGGCTAGGGGTTCAAATGTCACTACTGATTGGAAAAACACATGAAAATCAGCTGTACATTTTTATCCTTTTCAAAACTGAAGACAGTGACCAGCAGAGGAAGATAATTTAGGCTTGGACTCGTCGTTAAAACTTGCCATCAGGAATTTCTAGGCAAGTCTTCAATGAGTGTAAATGATTATGAAATGCTTTAAGAAAGTCTAAAAAATTCTCTCATTTTAGTAGGAATATCGTTCCAAAATAACCTAATTGCAGTATAGCTGAATACTTGAAAGAAGAAACCCAAATCATGCATCTAAAGAAACATTTTTGCATTTTTAAAGCAATTTTTACTATTTGAATATAACCAATACATATAGATATTCCCACCCCCCTGCCTCGAATCCAATAAACCCTTCAGTTTACTCCTAAACTTCAGTGTACTCCTAAACCCTTAGCAGTACAGCAGTGTTAGTTTAGAAACAATCTATACCCTGTACAGCAAAATTAGTCTTTGGAGTTTGGTAATCAGAATAACATTTTAAGAGCACTAGTTGAGTGGAATCCTAGCTGAGTACCTTTTTCATTAGTCTTTTTTTTTGGCAGCATTCATCTCTCTTATAATTCAGTTTCTTTTGAACATAACACACTGACAGAAATTACTATAGTTTTAAGTAAGTCCAGAGACTTTTATCATCATTTCCAATGACAAACTCTAGCTCAACTCTTATTTAAGTTACTTTTACTATTTGACAAGAAGAATGAGAAGAATTGTTGAGAATAAGGTTCTCGCTGCATTGTTCCAAACTTTAAATTTCAGATGCAGTTGATGGCAAGCTGACTTCTAAAGCGTGACTTTTTCCCAAATTGGAGAGATCACTTGTTTTGCTTCACACCCAAGAAAATTAGCCTGAGAGGTTATGAGCCAAACAGTCTAGCACAAAAGAGGATTGTTCTTTTCTTGCAGACTGGCATGACGGAGAATGGTGTGGGCACCAAAAAGGTGCTATGAACACTCTTATTTCTGGAAAATTCAAATGTGAAGCAACTGGATATAGAGAACCATACACCGTTCAGCACAAGAACTGAGAAATCTGTAATTTAACAAGCTGTAAGTTTTGTTAACTCGGACTTTCTCTGCTGGAGAACTGACTGCATGAGCTCTTTGATCACTGGAATTGTCTCAGTCCAGCCTTGCAAGATGCTTGCAGTGAAAGTGCAGGAGCAATGCATCTGTCATCCACTAGGAACGTACTAGAACAAGTAATTCTGTGAGCAGCAGTGCTAATGAAGGCGAGTTTCAGATATATTTGAACTGTAAGACTTTCATTCCTTTGTGAATTCTCCAAAGTCTAATATGGTGGTTGGCTCATACTGCAAAGACCTACCACAGAGACCTCAACCAAATCAGACCAGTTGACCAAAGAGTACACAAGATTAAAGGAGGGCTGACAGAGAAAGGTTTTATTCATTAGATATTTTGGGGAATCCCTTGCTGCAGTCTAAAAATCCCTTCCTCCAAAATGGTTTCTGATAAACACAGAAAATAAAAAAGGAATTTATTTGTAATAGGGAGTCCTTGTCTATCTGATAAATTATTAATAATTCTGGGAATTAATGAATATTAATGAATATTTTCCTTGTATTACAGTCCTTGCATCTAGAATCATCTTCCTCTCTGCTCTTCATCCACAAGACATGCTGGAATAGGAAGCAATTCAATTCTGTAGTGACAGAATACAGATAGACCTTTAGAAGTCAGTGATACGTGTCAACCTACACTATCCATTTGCTCAATCTATTTGTTTGAAACAATCCATCTGAATCTTAAATAGAGTTTCCTGAGCAGCAAGAGGAGGAAATGTTCTCTCTCCTATATGGACTGGCCTATTTTTCTTGGCTTGCCTTTGATTTTAAGTCTCCTTTGGATAGTGCACAAAGTTAAAAAAAAAAAAAAAAAATCTCAGCAGAATATTTCTGTTTTAAGACCTGTAGGCCATCTTCTGCAGTGCTTTATTATCTGGGAGTCCTCCTGATTTCCTACCTGAGTAATATGTATTTTGTTGACATTTTTTGAGTCAGTAAGAAAACTGAAAGACAAGGAAAGCATCTTTGTTCATTTTGCTTTCCATTCTGAAGGTGTCTATAAGTTATCTGGAGCTCACGAATTAGAACAGGACTCTCATTCACTGGAATAAAATATGCCATTGAAATTAAAAAAAAAAAGCCTCAGGATAAAAGATTTGAAAGGCTGGAGGCTTTAAAAAATTTTCTAAAGCATGAGTCCAGCTAGTTATGTGGAACTCAAAACAGCAGCTTCAGCAGTGCTCTTTGGAGGGCAAGGAGGAATATCCTACTTCGCATGGACCTGAAAATGGCTACAAAGAGCACAATTTATATACATAAGCAACAACAAAGCTGTTTAAATTCTCAAGGCCTTTCACAGGGTGGACCTTATTGGGATGGGATATAGTGGCTTAGAAATGGAAAGATTAGAAAAACTGCAGTACAGCTTGCAAAGCATCTGTCAATATAAGCAGCTTCACGAAGAGAACTCTCTTGACTGCGGCTTTAGTTTTGATGCATTACTGTAAGAAAAGCTACTGTCATCACAAGCGTAGCACAATGCTTCTCGCTGACTCCAGAGCAGGACAGACCAGAACACCTGAATCTGTACAGCATTCTTATTGTAATTATTTTGCTTGACACTTGTTCATGATTTATTTGATAATAATTATTAATTTTCAATGGCTTGAGCTCTTTGAAATAGAAGAGCTGCACAGGCAAAGAGTTAGCTGCATGCAAGGACTTGAATGCAAAAAAAGATCTTCACTTCATTTTGCTACCATTTTTAGCCAGGCTTCCAAGTATGTGGTGAAAGATTTGCTGAGAAAAGCAATAAGCCGTTACTTGGACAACTGTGCACAGAACTGCCTTTAAAAAAAATGCGTCATCATTCAAAACTGAACCCACCAACTAAACCAAAGCCATACATGTATCATTTCCCAACCTGCATAGGGTTGATCTGCACTGAACGTTCAAAGCACTCCACACATTCCCTGAATTCCCGGTTGCGGAGATGAAGGAGGCCTTTGGAGCGCTGGGCGCGGGCGCTGCGGTGCCTGGAGAGCTCCCAGGCTTTGTCATAATACTGGTGGTCTTTAAGAACATCACCAAGCAAACAATATAATCCCGGTGTTTCCTTTTTCTCTATCTCCCGCCTTAGTATTTCTTCCGCCTGTTAAAGAACATAGAGAAATCAATACATAATGAGACAATTTATTTTCAGTTAATCATCTACCTGAACAAATACCACCTTGCAATCATCTATTGAAGACTAAGAAGCAGAGACAGTATGGGAACAGTATCTTAATCCAACACAGGAGCAAAGATAAGGTCTAGAGAGAAGCTGGTTCCAAACTGGTTTTGAAAAAAAACCCACATCAACACAATACGGTGGCTTTTGGTTTAACACACCGAGGAAAATATACCTGTTCAAACAAGAAGCAGCTTGCTCCTCCTTTTGTATCTTAGGTGTGTATTTTATCCCAAGAGCAAATATCAGTCCTGGACATAAAACTTACTGCACTGCTATGAGGTAGGTGTATCAGTACCATTTATATGCAATCCTAATAGTTTATAATCTGTGATTTTATATATCCTAACAAGTCTCTTGCAGCGTCTATCATCCCTTTTTCTCTTTTCTGAAAACAGTTATTTCCATTTTACTGTGTCTGGAGAAACATTCCCTTTCATACTGTTGGTTTTGGAAATGCTACTCTTTTACATAAGATGCAGAAGCTATAAATTTATCTAAAAGTTAGAGATAAAATACATTCAGAATAGGTACAGCATTAAGAAAAAGAAGCTTGGTCTCCCAGACATCTATTATGGGCTGTAACCAACTTTCAAACGCTCTTTATCTCAGGGTCACTATCTTGCTCTAACAATAAAATTATTGTTTTTCTTTTAAACACGGGATAGTCTGCTTTCTGTGTCTTTTTGGAAAGATAAATACACTGGACAGATGATCTGTTGTTCAGACCAAACTCCTACCTCAGTCCCCTGCTGCAAAAATGTAACATACACAATGCAGCTCAGTATAATTTTTCTACTAAAAAAGATCTATTTGAACCATCTGAACCAAGAAAGAGTCAGTGCAGCCTGCCACAGCATTGAAGTTTGACGTTGTAACACTAGTCATTTTTCTATCATAGCTGGTTTATCTACAAGGAAAGCTGAGTTTGTCTCTGAATTTAAATTATTACTGCTTTTCTTGCTTCTATAAGAACTGTTTTCTTTTTCCTTCCGATGATCTCTAGATAATCAGTCTCTCACACCTCTTCCTCCAATCAGTAGAATTCATTGATATGGTCTGAAAAAAATCTTTAGAAAAATGACTTTGTTCTACTATGTTTTGCAATATTTAATGTAGAGCAATTTTAACACTATCATTTTTGTTAAATAAAGTAGCAGTAAAAGTCTACAAAAATGTGAAGTGCATAAATGTGAAGGGATTTATTACTTAGATTTCTAAAGGGTTCTTAAACTAGCAAAAATGGAATCACATTAAGAAGAAAATTAGTGGCTGAATATTAGGAAAATAACTTAATGACAAGTGGTTTTAAGTGCCTATAGAACAGTTCTCCAAATACAAAGAAACTATTACTTAAAATTTAGAATTAGCCTAGTCAAAGCAGTAGAAAACCTCACCTAACAAGAAGACTACTTGCAGAGGGTTTGGTTAAAGGGCAGTTTGCCTCCCCTTCCCTGCCTCCAATAGTTGCTATGACAAGATTAAAAGAACACACATTAATAATAAATCTTTAAGACGATTTTTTTCTAGAGCAGAAACACCTGATCCTTTATTATTGCAGTAATGACCTGAGGCACCACAAGGTAAGGGTTTGTTCAGATAAAGAATAAAGACTGAAACGCTGTTGTGCAAACAGCACCTCTGAGGTGGAAAGTGCATTGCATGCTGATGCTTTACCTCTTCCTCTGCAGGGCACTCCCAAGCCCAGGGGGCTACTCTGTGGCAGTGCCTACTACTAATCATACACTAGACTAGAAAGCCACCCATTCACTAATTGTGTTTCACATCTAAGAGCATAAAACCCATCATGTTCTGGTATAAGCTTACAAGAATTCATTGCCAAGATAATTATTTCAGCACACAGATAAACCAGAGAATTAAATAAGCATAAATCTGATTTTTTCTTCAGCTGATTAGCTATCTGATCACCTCTCTGGCATGTTACAACCCTTTTTATTACTTAAATCTTTAAAGGCTAATACAAAGGATCATAACTATAAACTAAAACCAGAAAGTATTCTGAAAGCATTTGTGATTTGTGTTCTACAAACCAGATAATACTTTAAAACTGGATTTCTCATTCTGCCTAAGGTTTTGTGAAGAAACTTTGTCCTAAAAATTATATATAAATTAAGAAAATTATAAATTAAAAGCTACCTAAAAATAAAAAAAAATGAAGCTGTATAACCCTTGCTGACTGAAAGAGATGTAGTTCTAACAATGCTGCTTTTCACAGAATGCTCTGTACCAGAACGGTACCATGCTCTAGAGCTCCTGCAAGGCTTCACTTCAGGTGAAAGAACTGAAAATTCACATCTCTGGTTCATCGCTTCTTTGTTCTTTAGCAGGGAAATGGTACCATTTTTAGTGTATTATGCGTTTCCGGTGAGGCTGAATAGACCTTTTACACCTTAACCAAATAAAGTTGTCTGATGTAAGTAATACTCTCGAGATCTCTGGGTCCCCCTCGCAGTTAAAAGAAGGGAGAGGGACACTTTTCAACACCAGACACACATGGAGATTAGTGACTCCTTTTGCAGCAACTCTGTTAAAGGAATACGACAAGCAGAAGACTGGAATGAGAAAGCCACAGCAACTATGAACATTTGGTGCATTCAGATGTTATAATATTTTTTGTTCTGTGCCTTGTTTTGCTCATCGCCTGGCACTCTTGCTGCTCTTCTGTTGACTCACGTTATGGTACTAGTTGCTAATAATTTTGTTCAGATTATGAAACAAACGAGTATAGAGCCATATCTAGTAACAGTAAAAAAGCCACCAAAAAGTTTGCTCTTAGTGACATCTTACTCTGCAAAATCTGCACTACATGACCCTGTTATAACTGAGTGAATTATGATTTCCCAAGTGCATAATGTGGAGCTCTGCATAGCCTTATCTACATGCTCTGTTTCTTTGTCAGTGGATAATTCAAAAGCAGGAGGAAGGAACATATTACTTTGATGTGTAACTACTCAAAACGCATTGAGATTGCTGGTGTCTGGCTGTTTTATTGGATTTTTTGGTACTTAAATTCAGGTTTTCTACATAAAAGCATTTGTGAGCGAAAAACATGCAGAATTTTATTAGAGTTTGTTCTTTTGGGCATATTTATTCTAATTTTTTTAATGCCATGAACATCCACTGAACAACATCTTGCTCCAGTAAATTTTTGTGCATTTCTAAAAGAATAACTACCATGTTTAAAAACATAACAACATTTTTATAAAAACAAACAGTTCATGCTCTGAAAGCTTTCTGATAAGGAGCACAAATAGCCACTCCCCTTGGTGTAGAGCTAAATGTTTTTAATTTTCTAGTCTTTTTATCTGAAGCTAGCTTTTCTTCCAGCAGTACTTCTACTTACATAGCATTTTCTGTTTTTCAAAGCACAGCACAAACCCTCATTCTAAAAGCATTTCTAGGCAGTTTCCTGTGTCAGATATCCTGTCCTATTCTCCGAGTGCCATTTTCATAACTCCCTAAGGGCAGTTTGTGAATGTAACTAGGACAGAATGCATTTCCAGGAAATGGAAAATATTGACCTCTATTTCTCCACCGTACCTAAAAAGATTGGGATATTAGCATACTATGCCCAAGGCACGCATAATGCGACACAGAATTTGCTAGCCAAACATGTCTTTCAGTTTATAATGACCAAAATCTAGGGGTTGGTACATGATAATTAGGAAAAAATATTTAAGTATGAAAAATTCTACACTTTTTCTATTACTTGAAGAAGCTCTCTACGCTGTAAACTTAAATTAGTTTAAGTATAGTCTTTGTGCTTATGGCATCATAAAGGCACACTTACATTCGTATATTTAATTCTAATATATACCAAACAGAGGAAAGAACATGGAAGAAAGGAAAAAAACATGTGTTTGTCTGAAGGTGAGTATTTCTGAAAGCTATATAAATTCTGAAAACAATGCTTGATAATGTAAGACGCTGTTACAGTCTTTCTGTGTGAGAGATTATACCAGAAAGAGAACACAGCTGAAGTTACACACAAGTAGTCATTGTTTCCAGCTATCATTTTCTAAAATCTTCCTACCATTGCTCTAATTGTAACATCAAAATAAAGAACAACAGGAGGGCTGCTACAGCCTGCTACCAGCATTTTTAAACAATTCTGTCACCGATACACAGAGTTAGGTGACGGCTTTAGATTGTCTTTGTGTGGAGCTGATCACACATGGTTGCAGCAGTGCTAAAGAAATGATGCACAAGTTCAAGAAAACATCAACACAGACTTAACAAAATAAGGCCTTTCAATCTTACACTACTTGTCTCAAATATTTGATTCTGTATTTTGAATATGTTAACACCAGGTAATTAAGCATCAAGCACCGATTTTGTTCTATTTAAATTGTTTTTAAAAACAGTTAATAGTTTGAAATCAAGTGGCGAGGAAAACTAACATCCCCTCCAGACAAAGCTCCAAGATCCCATCATTAATGACTGCTACAGCCTTCCTGAAATGCCTACGTTACTCCCTGCTGTGCATCCACAGCTGTTAACTTAGTTTTCCTTGAATATTTTCAAGAATCACTATCACAATCTTCTTGCTTCTGAAGTTATTTCTTATTTACCAACTTCCATTTCATGTGGTCATTAAAATAATATTTTAATTCTTTTTTTTTTTAGCATTCACAGGTCAATCTGTGATGACAGACCGATATTTCATGTGTCCATTTTTCCTAAACAGACTTCTCTCATGAGACCCCTATGGAAGTGAGTGTCATTAGTGAACTGTCAGCTCAAGCCAGACAGTCCTTCAGACTTCAGATACTATTTCAAGACAGGATCTCAGCTGTTAAAATCATTTTTCTTACCTTTCCGTGCTGTCCTGCTCTTTCATAGCAGATTACTGCATCTTCCCACATTTCCAACTCCTCATATATCTGTAGGGCAGAGCTGGTGCATCCCAGCTCAAAGAGCAAGCTTGCAAGCTGACGCTGGAAAGATAAGAAATTCCATTTAACTCAAATTAGGTAAGTTAAAATTATTCACATTTTTAAAAGACGCTAGAGACATTTATTTCTGACATCAGGCAGAGAATATGAAATTATTCTCTTGAAACTTCAAGCTGGAGCCTCAAACAATGTATATACCTCAAAAAAAAAAAATCATCGGAACAGTGTTTGGTTTGATTTGACTTTTGTTCATGTCATAGTTTAATTACTTTGAACGAGTTTATAAAATAATGCAAAAAATGGAAGACGACACAGCAAGGATGAATTGACAGAGCTGGACTTCCACCTCTTAAATGGGGCACATGGCCCTTGGGGCTGGAAAGCAGCTGCAGCAGGATGTTGGGAATACTGAGAGTGGGCAACGGAGGCTGAAGGAGAGCATTAAAGCCCCTTCTAGCAACACTCTGCCATAGTACCCTGGACCTGTGAAAAATCACAGATGAAGAGAAAGGCTCTGATACAATTTTGTTAGGTACATGTGCAAAATGGGTTTAAATTGAAAGCAAGGAGATTTAGATTAGATACCAGGAAGATGTTCTTCCCAGAGAGGGTGGTGAGGCACTGGAACAGGTTGCCCAGAGAAGCTGTGGATGCCCCATCCCTGGAAGTGTTCAAGGCCAGGCTGGATGAGGCTTTGAGCAACCTGGTCTAGTGGAAGGTGTCCCTGCCCATGGCAGGGGGGTTGGAACTAGATGGTCTTTAAGGTCCTTTCCAACCCAAACCAGTCTGTGATTCTGTGATTCTATGAAATCTGTCCCAAACAGCCACTGCCAAAGGGTGTTAGTTTTTACTCAAATGAATATTGGATCTGAGTTCAGTTTCAACTCCCTAGTTGAGTTCTCATCACAAAGAGGTCAGCCTCTTTGTTATTTCAAATTCAGCTATTATTTCAGTGTACTTATAAAAATGAGTCATCTTTTCAATTTAAAAACAAACAAGGTATGTTTTCATGACTTTGTAAAGTTGTCTTTGGTCTCTTGCTTATTTTTTCAAGAGATTAAAATCACATATAGGTTTTCATCTTTGAAAAAAGGATAACTTATTTACTATGTCTGACAGATAATACAGTTTGGTTTGCAAAACCAAACATGAGCATTCTGTGTCAGGGAACCTAATTATGCTATCAGAGCCCATACAGCAAACCTCTTCAGTGCTTTTGGTGATCCTGAATGGATTCTCTGCAGATGTCATGGACCTCTCTTTCTAGGTTTGAGTTCAGTATCTCTTACAAATCCAAGGAGTCACCTTACGGGAGCAGACTGGTAGTCAAAAAATTAAGAACTGGCTACAGTTCTTTCAATTAAATATGTAACAAACTCCGTAATACAGTAATTATTTGTTGGCTTGATATTAATCACTTAGGGAGAAACCTACCTCTGCCAGTGCCTGGAACTAAATCCCATTTATGTTTTATTAAATTTACGCAGAGTGAAATTTGGTAGAATTTCTATAGGCAATGCCTCTTCATTAGTATGACTAGGAGACAGCAGCCATCTTCCATTATAAAACCCTATTTTAGTATTTCTATCTTTGCCTTGAAAAATTGACTTGGATTGAAAAGTGCCACCCTGACAACTGGAAATGAAAACCACATTTGCTAGTTTTATTGCAAGCGCCTGTTGAAAGGTCGGATGGAATAACTGGAGAGTGCTAGGAGAAGATATGATCAGTTAAAGCAAGATGAATTGAGGTTACAAATTGAAAAGGAATAAAACACCATTAAAAGTAAACAACATGAACACCTTTGGAAGTATGCAATGCAAGAATTATTCTTAAGTTTGTTAAATACAGCATCATCATTTAAGAATCTAATGTGTAGATTTCTGTTCCAGAAAGTTTATTGTCAAGATAAATAGTGTAGCTTTGGGGAAAAAAAACCTAACGTCAGGCACTATAAGAAGGGCCACATATTGAAAAGGAAAATGACCACGATCCACTTCTTGAAAACAACCCAAAATGAATGATCATCAAAAGATGAGAAAGATGCAAGTAATAGTGGCAAGACTATTTTTACAGGAGATATGTTGGAAGTTTGTAAGTTTTGGTCCATTTTTTTATTCAAGTAAAAAGGAAAGTAGAAAACAGCTGTGCTATAAGCAGTTACTTCTGTGCACGACAGGGTAAGACATGTGAAAGCGTAACACTGCAGAACTTGGTTTCTTTCCAGAAAAACCTGCTGTGTTGTTAGGCTATGTCTTTATTTCTGCAGCGTTTCAGCTCAAGATCATATCACAGTCTCTGGACTTTGGAATCGTGCAGAACCACAGACTTTTAAGTAAAGCTTGAAATGGGACTGTGTCACACCTGTATGGCCCAATGTGGAGGCACCTGACAACAGTAGAACATCTTCATGCGTTCAGTTACTGACGTATTTGCATCTTCAAATTGGTCTGCAAGTGCCTGTAAATGCAAAGTAGATTCTGATTTAGTATTTACTTACAAATAATCAACCTAAAATCCCATAAATTTAAAGCATTCAGGATTTTAGGCATTCTTGAGTTAATGGAGAAATGATACTAAAGGTAACACTAAATGCCAGTAAGCTCACACCGTAATATGCTAGCCTTTGTATTACCCCATGTAAGAAAATCTAATAAACATTTACATAAAAGTTCTTTATTATAGCTGATAATAAATAACACTGTTTTGGAGAGATTCAAATGTCAAAGAGCACACAACAGGAGTAAGATTCAAATCTACAATCCCACACAAATACCTGCAGAGTAAAACTCTGCCAAACAGTCAAGTGACCTTACCTAATGCATTTCAATCCTTTATCTAGTTTTTCGTGTCTAAGAGAGTACTGATGTGCTTTAGGCATGAAATGTCTTATTAAAAAGAAAGAGAAAGACAAACATATTATACTGGACCATGCTTTTGGAAACACAATTTTAATATAAAATAAATTATTGTGACTTAGAATACAATTCATTTCAGGTGCTTTTTCCTTGTGGTGGAGCTTTGGATTGTTGAAATGTTTTATTCTGAAATCCTTTGAAAAAGAATAGTCACTTTTGCACAGCAAAAGTGCAACAGCTTCAGACTAACTACTTCTATGAAAATCCACTACGCAGTTATTTAAATCAAAATTCAGTAGCAAGAAAAATAAAATATTTAAGGTACCTATAGCCAGAAAATTGGTTAGAAATTTTAAGATAAGGGAGAAACTCTCTCCAAATGCCAGTCATCACTAAACTAGCAAATTCAAGGCCAGAGGTATAAATAAAGGAATATTAAATTACTTGGCCTTCACAGGATTCATCTATCCTAGTCTTGCACATCAGTCAGTCAAAGATTTACAAGGAGGAGATAGACAGATTCTCAGATTTTTCTCAGCATGGAAAATAAATGCAAAGATTCCCAAGCAAAAGAAAAAATTGAATAGGATTGCTTTTTTCTCTCTTTCTAAATCCAACTGTTGGCGACCCAACCTATTACCAATAGTGCAAATAATAGTTGTGTAAAATTAAAATAGTCAGTTCTGTGATTTAAACTGCTAAACATCTTGTAACTGCAACTGATGTTAATGGGGTTTATTAGGTGGCTTCATTCTTTAAGTGAGAAAAAAAAAATCACTACATACAGCAAAAATGTAGGCATGCTTAACATGCATAATAATGCTTGCTTAACTACCTAATTTTAAATACTAAGATTTAAAATATTCAATCTTATTCACATTCTCTTTCATAAAATTATCTCCAGAGACCTGTTCCTAGAGATTATCCACAAATCTAACCCAAGAAAATGGCTGAGGTGTATTTGTAGTAGGGTAAGGGACAGACTAATAAAATCATATTCCTTTACACAGTTCCAAGCAATCCAAAATGAGTCAGACGCAAATAAAACCTTTAAAGTAATATTATTTAATTACAGAGTGTACTTGACTATGAACTATATAACAAACCATATTTCAGTTTTAGTTCTGCTAAGATGTTCTGATGCTGTGCAGAAGCACATTTTCCTATGTTTTGTTGCAACAAAAATTAAGCTGGAAAATTGTCCAATTCCTTGGGTAATAATTCTCTAAGACCAGACAAAGTAGTAAACTACAGTTGAAAAATTTTTAAATAATAATTGCTCTAAGCCTGGGCAAAGCCAGAAAATTCTAAATATGCCCTGCAGTATAATTTTTTGAGAAGAACAGGAGATGGAAGGCAGAAAATGTTTTAAGTCGAACAAAACATTTTGTTCTTGTTTTAGCCTTAAAAAAAAAAAAAATTCTATTGTTCCAAAAGGAAAACTGGTATTCAAAGAAAAACAGTTTTTCAAAAGCAACATATTTTATTGGAAAATTTGTGGCCATATTCTTTCTACACTTCCTAAGCAGAAAAGCCTAATATAAATGACATGTTGTAGGAGCATATGACTGTTAGCAAGTAAAATTCTCTCCCTTCCCAAAACAAATACTGTACTCTGTTCAGAGTTCCAACAAAAACTGAAAATGTAGGTAGAACATATGAATATTGCATATTCCCTAAAAAAGGATAAATGTTAATGAACCTAAAAGTAATTAAAATCCATGGCTTATGCATGTTCTCACACTTTGAAAAAATAAGCTCTGATAGTTTTGCTTATTAGTGAAGTATAGAAAATGTTACTCCAAAATAGCTGAATTCTGTGTTTCTGAACTATCCTTGAAGAAAGAAAATTTGGGTTGTGTAGTGCTGAGAAAACAAGAATCCTAACCTTATTGCACAGCTAATATCTAATCACAGAACAATAAATCGATAAAATGCACAAGTAGCACTGTCAAGCAAGCATCCCTTCTCAGTAATAATCTTCAACATACAGCGTAAAAACAAAGCTATGTAAATACAGAATATTCACAACACAGTCAAAAAATATCTTAGTGACTTAGTTTAATTTGAATCTCAAATTCCTGCCTTGAAAGTTAAGTAGAACTACAGCAGAAACCAATTAAAATTCACAACTCCAAATGATATATAAGTTCTTCCATATGCAACATTTAAAAACACTAAGCTTAACAAGCTATTCCACAATCACATAACACACCCTTCCCCAAGGCTTGAACTGCCATAAGATAACGAGTTCCGAAGTCAAAAATCACACTAGAGACACACATTAATCCAATTTAGAAACAACAAAAGCATAGATGGTTTCAACGGAATTTTGTATCACGAACAAAGACTACGTTATTGCTGCATGACAGCAGGAAAAGACAAGGTCTAGAAGCTACAGTTCATTCTCCCCATCTCAAATCTTTGATAAGAGATTAAGAAGTACAATAGTTAGCCTGTGTTTGGGATAAGTATGCCATGTTAATTTGAAATGATCGTATTAGAGCTTTTATCACTTTACTAATTAACCTCAGTCTAATCACTTTACTAATTAAAGTCAGCTGATAATTATCCATCACTTGAATACCTGAAGTTTGTAAAGGTTTTTTTCCACCTTGGATGTAATTTCATACATACTTTCCCATTGCATTTCTTTGTTTCGCCTCTTTTCAACAAGCGTAACAACACGATGGTTCTGATGATAAAATATCAGCTTTGATTCTGAGCCTGCCTAAATTTCAATCTCTCTATCCTCTCCCCATTTCTTACTGTCATTTTCTTCCGGGGCTGACAGAGCTAGAGCCACTCTTTTTTAGTCAGGCCCTATCTCTGTACTTAGACTCTGGAAATATTACTACACCCTTGTGGTTTCTGGTCAGAGATGTCATCTCTTTTTTTACGACACTAATGTTATTTCATTTCTCAACCTAGTTATAGTACCACTTTTAAATTTGTTATTCACCCAACTGGTCTGAAGTCCTTCCCTCAAAGTTTTCTCCCTTTTGTTAAATATTTTGTTAAATATTCAGGTAGCTCTTTGGTAAATAAACAGCAGACCTTTACATCCTTCTTTCTACTCTCAACCTCTTTATTTCAGATAAAGTAGTTTACTTCCTCCAAAAAAAGCCACCTACTATGTAAAACTGTAACTATTTTTCCTTCTATTTCATCTGAAGGATCTCCTGATCCAAGCTTACTTATAGAAAAAAAAATCCCAAAACCAAACAAAAAAGCTTCAAACCCCTGCCTTTTCAAAAGAGCAAGATATTTATTACTTATCAAAACCATCTTGAAAACAGCATTACACTTTTGTTGGTGCAGCAACTATTTAATTCCATCTGGATCTCTCCCCTCAATAACACTGAGGGTATGCCTGTCTATATCCAAACCTAACATTGCTGGCCCCAGTAAAACATCACTTTCAAAATAGTCTTGACCCACAGACAGCATTTTATCCATCATATTTCTTCTCATATCTTCCCAGGTTTTCATATCAGTAACACACAGTGTGACTGCACCGCTTTTCCCTTTACCTATCTTTTCCAACAAGAGCATTTCCAGTTTTAGTGTTCCAGCCAGAATTTTTCCACCATATTTCTTTCATCTGCACAAAAGCTTGTTTCACAGACTATGTCAATAATCGTAGTTTGTTTATTTTGTTTTCCTGTCTTCTCCCACTGCTAACCAGGCATCCAGCTGTTTCCCACCGACCACTCCATATTCAAAACATTAGTTTTATTTATTTGTTTTATTTATTTTATTTAGCTATGCACTTACCAGTATCACCATCTCTACCCTTGTTAGCATCTTATTTTCCCTCATACCCTTTGATTTAGCCTGGTACACCTGATGTTCCTCTTTATTTATGATTCTGTAGGCAGGCAGATGAGACATTAGATTTTTTTCTACTCATTTCCCTCTTCTCAGTCTAGAGATCTTGTCAGTGTGCCAGAATCAATTCCTAGTTAATACCTCTGGGACTCCAGTGGTGACCATTCACCCAAGAGTCCGTTCTACATGAATGCTCCCAACAGTCACAAACCACAATGTTTCTCCATTACCCAACCCCAACCAACATGTTGACTGTGGCATTATTTTTCCTTGCTTTTGCCCTCCTTCTCTAACAACTCCATGATGTCCCACTTCTTACAGATTTTTACCATATTTAACATGGGTTTAGCTTGATTTATATAAAAGGAAACTGATAGTCACACTATCAGTGAAAGTTCCGCTTTCACACTATCTCCACGGTACAGCACGTACTACCCAACTGGCACCTTAACTCCTGGCAGACAGAAGAGGATGAACGGAAAGTACCTTTCGGTCTTTCCTAACACGGAAACTCTAGACAGACATTTCCATGATGTTCTTGTGATTATCAGGTCCTTTTTCTTCAATTTCTCCCAGGTGTGGAGACTTCTGAAACTCCCAGACATCAGCCTGACCTCTCTACGCTCAGCCTAACTACCTGTTTCCATTTTCCTTGCCCTTCTATTTCTGTCCATTACCATTGTATGTTTTATAGTCATGCTATCCCAACTCTAGTGTTCTTGTGTTCTAGCTGCTCCCTTAGCTCTGTGCTTCTTCCAATAATTTTTCTGCCAGACATGTGCTCTATGGGTAGGTTTATTCAGCAGAAGTCAACAAATCTTCAGCAAACTATGCAGCGTCCTTGATGTTTTCCTCCTTCACATCATAAAAACACCAAGTTTCAGCATCTGCATCTGTGACTGCTGGCTACAGTTTGTTCATATGCTTTGCCAAATGATACTTGATGCAAGTTAATTATAATGTACTCAAAGATGATGAAAATACCACCATTTCTGTATCTATCTCTATGTTTTCTGCTGCTGTGTCTCACTTCCAGTGCTGGTTCCCAGCACCAACGCCATCTATCCTTAACAGGAAAAAAAGACTAGCCCTCCACTCATTTAATCCATCATCTGCTCCTTTAGGTCACAATATGCTCACCTTTTTAGCCTGTTGCTTAGGCCGCTCTTAACCCATGATTAGGCTTAGAAGGTAAGTATATACCAGCAATATACCATAAACAGGAAGCTTTGCCTTCAGATGTCAAAACTAATACAAATTTCCCCCTTTTCGCTCTACTTGCTGAGCTTATGAAGATTACAAACTACAGTGTGAAACTACTACAGAAGTGAAACCCTTTGTCATACTTGCTGAACACCTACAATCCTAGCGCCATATTGATAAGAGTATACTAGAAGTATGTCAAAAATTAAGAAAGGGAGAAGGAAGGTCTTGCAACAAGCCACACAACACTGAAACAAGTTAGCATATTAATCTTGGATTAAAAATTAAATTGATAATGTAGGTTTTAGAAATGGCCAAGAGTGAGTATATGTCTTTACTTATGCAACCTATATGCCTTTTTAGTGCCAAAGGATGGACACCAGTTTTGGAACTGTTTGGGTGGGTCTTGGCTGATGGACCAAAGAAACAGTTGGAATTGTTCAGCTTCTTGGAAAGAAGGTGTTTGGAGACAAAGTGGGTAAGAAATAAAAATGCATCTGTTGGGAAAACAATCCTTCTATCTCATCTCACTATTACTATGCTTTCTAAGAATTTAGCAGATGTATGGCCCAAACTGAATGAAGCTCACCTACATTATTTACTCTGGAACAAATTAGAGGAAAGCTTTTTAAAAGTAACAGCAACTATGTGTAAGACTCTGTGGATGTACAATTACGAAGTTCTTACTTTACAAATTATAAACAAATGGGAAAATTTATCAACAAAAATCGCCTTTGGTTCCTTACCACAGAACTCCCTCACACAGATAAAGAGCGTCTACTACTTAGTATTTATGAAACAAAAATGGGCATTTTTAAAAGCTTGTGCAACAAGAAGCCCTTGTGGACACTGTAATATTCACAAACTTTGTAAAACTTCCAGAGATTCATAGTTAAATCAATTCAAACTTTTGTGCAACTTAAGACCTAATTCTAAATGCTTTAAAATCTTTACTTCTGGGGGCAATGATAGTAAAATACTCGTCTAACAGAAAGCCTACATAATTCTTGAAGCTTCAAAACATTAAGTGGCTTCATTATTTTTTTAAACTGTCCTCTGCCCAATTATATTTTCTAACAATAAATAAAGCCTGAAAACCGCTGCACAAGAAGGAACTAGAGTCCAAGTTAATTTGGGATGCATTATGACAGTAACTTTCACTACTGTTCCGCAATAGTGCACTCAGTAATACATAAATACAGAGTTACTAATAAAAGCTGCATTCCCCCTGAAGAAAACATGCATCATATAATCAGTGTCTGAAAAAACTATATACACATTAGAAAGTAGGTGACAAATAGAGAGAATTAAATATACGTATTTTAGTACCTCATGGATATGTAATTAGGTCTTGAGTTACACTCTTGGTAAACTTACTTTAAAAAAAGGCAGAAAATTATGTTTACAACCCAGACAACAAGTATGTTTCAACAGCTCTTTGTCAAACCAAGAGCTCCTGTAACCAAGACCACTGGGACAAACTGAGACATAACCAGACTTCTGAAATCCAACGGTCAAAATACTTAATCTTCCAGTGAAGCAATGCCAGAGACTATGAAGCAATAAGAACAGTTTTCATATAAAAATGCACTGAAGTTTTGCTTACTGAGAGAGGATAATTTCTGGTTGATAAATTTGGACATAATGTGGAGAAAAAAAAAACCAAAAAACAACCAGTTGAGATTAATATAAGCTTCAAGAGGGAGATTATAACCAAATAGTGATTACTTTATTGATTGCCAATTTCATCACTTGCTAAAGACGTAAAAGCAGTGTATTTGGACTTATTAACTCCAACCATTATTCAACAGCATTGTGACAATTAAGCCAGGACTTTGTTGCTTTGGAAACTAAAATGATTTAAAGGAAATACTGAGCTATCCTTTAAAAGGCTCACAAATTATTAAATGATATATTTCTGTTAAATGATGAGAATCTCTGAATAGTCAAGATCTAAAGCATCAAAACACAAATCAAAAGCTATTAAGCAACGATGTATTTCAACATCAAGAAAGAAACCTTCCCCTTCATTTATCAAATTTTCAAAGGGGAATTATGACATTAAATACTTGAGGAAATTTTATTACAGCGATCACTATTATAAATTTTGATTTGTGATTCATGGAAACTCAAGAAGACCATTATTTACATTGTGCAGAGATGCCAAGCTCACCCTTTCAGTCATTCTTCCAATCAACTTCCTAGGAACTAACAGCTGGTTTGAAATAAAGCTAACTTTAAAATGTATTACAGCACTGCCTAGTTTGCATTGCAAATGAATGGTAACAGGGCACCTGGAACACAGGAGCTGCAAAGACATCAGGATGCTTCACACAGAGGAAGGACTAACAAGGCAGGGCAACTCTAGAACTATAGAAACAAGTGGTACTTGAAACAAAATTAACTGAATGAGACAGTGTCAGGTGGCAAGTTTGCAAAGTTATGTCTCTTGGCATGGAAAATGGTGTTTTCACTACTTTGCCCACTGTTGTGGTAAAAACTGTTTCATTGTATATAATCACTATATTGAGCAAAAAAATCACCATGTTCAGTATCTGATACAATTTGCTTTTTTTAAACAATCGCAAGAAAAAGGCCCCAGTTTCTAGCAGTTATACACACAGAAGAAAAAAAAGTTGATTTCCACCAATTGAAATGAAAACAAAAGTTTTCCATGCACATTCTTTCAAATTAGCGTAATAATCCCTTTTTACATAGCAAACTAATTCCCCAACTACTACTTTGCCTTTTTTTTCCCTCCCATCCTAGGCTGGACACAGAAGTGTCCTTGATCTGTAAAGAAAAGAGGTGTTCTTGTACTGGCTTCAGCACTACCCACCCCACAGAATTTTTCCAGTAGCTTATTTTGATGGATTTTTCAGTTATGATGCTCTGCCTCTCAGGAGCATAAATACTCATAGTACCGAATGTGCATTAAACCTATGCTAGAAGTCACTTAATAATGTTTCTTTTACGGCTTCCTCTGCTACCTCCTATTTCCTTCTCCCCTTCAACAGCGAAAGAAACTCGGCATCAGCTATCCCTCAGAAAATTCTTAAAAGTTTAAAGCCTCTGGGCTGAGAAGAACGCTAGTAGAGGCTTTTTCAGGACAACCATCTCTGTGGCATTTGCACACAGGCTTAATTTCACTGTCAGAACCTGACATCAATCTAAGGATGATGTAATACTCTAAGATTTCCCTAGAAAATGTTCTAAAAGGCTTCTAAGGCATTTAAGACTTCTGCTGTTACTCCCTTTAAATGAATAAGCAAATCAACTTTTTTTTTTTTTTAAACAAAGGTTCTATCCAGTTTTTGGCAAAGGAGGAACTTGCTTGTAACCTGTAATAAAGATGTGACTGACCTCGTGCCAGAAACCAACTATTCTGATGTACTGTGATCATTCCCCTCTACCCCGTCAGTCATTACAAAAAAGAGCTATACAGAATAATTATGTCAAATATTTGTATTTTGTAATATGTAACAGGTATATTCTTCAAGAGATGTAGTTCTTTCTCACGAAGCCTGGGGACAGTCAATATGAACCCTTTAGTTTAGTAACTTTTATATGCACCATTTCATTGTTAGTTTAGCTATGATACTCAAACATACACACCTAATCTATTCTGTATTCCACCTGGAACACCCTGTTCAAGAACAATCTATTGGAAACATGCTGTACTTTCTCTTTTTCTGGAAGACTTGAGTTTACTTACCACACACCACACATTTGTGTTCTGCTTACCATAAATTGTACAACAGTATATATATATACAAGCAGGTTGTCTGTTAGTAGTAGAAGCCGTCTTATTCAAGCTTCATCACAAAACATACCATAAGTAAACACACTACAAATAAATAATCAATAGAAACATTTATATATGGAAAAAATTACTTAGAATTAGATAGTAATTTCTGAAGAGTGTAAACAACAAATATTTTAAAACAAAAAAAATTCATATTAAGAGTTCTTATAAACTGCAAGCATGTAAACATTTTCGTCTTTCTCCCACTTAAGGTAGAGACTGGATGGTATTCTGTTACACAAAGAGAAATCTCAAGGAAAAACCACAATGTATTCACTTAGTGCACTTTTTTCCCAGCAATCATACCAAGCATAATTTTTTTCATGGTCCTCATATGCCTGTAATGGGGGAAAAAAATAACGTCTAGTCTTATCTAGATACCCATGACCCGAAACCCAGATATTCAGCTCTCTGATCACCAACAGCTCTTTTTGCAGTATTAGAAATAGACAATTTTTTTTTTTAACACCACCATAGTGCTCTTGCACTGAAATCTGTTTTTCAACTATTCTTATTTAGTTGCAATCTCAAGAACATCTTTAGTTATATGGTCAAGGGGACAGGAGTATGAAGAGCAAAGACAGATAAGTTCAGTCTCTTTCATCCTGAATCTGATCAGAATGTCTCAGATAACATCTTGGGACAGCCAGTGTTTTCCTTTCTTACAAGAAAACCCAACCAAAAAATCCTACCCAAACGTCTTCCTAAGAATAGCTTCCCTATACAGTGAAACCTTGACTGATACTCAGTAGTTTCTGTTAAAAAATTACTTGGCAGGAAATACACATTCTTGCAGCAGCTGAGCCTGACCCAGTAACCATAGAGTATATGATGGTAAGTACATTAGAAATATGACACACGGACAAAGTGTTTAAACTTCAGCTATCCCGAAGAAAGGCAACCACATAGAAAGTCTGTTTTCAATATATGTATTTTCTTGAAACACATCCAATCCAGTTCTTCACATGTTCCTGGAAAGCGCTCTATACATCAGGGAAAAACAAACAAACCCCCTATCATTCTCTGTTAATGATTGATCTACTCACCAAAGAGGAAAATAAGCATCTTCAGCAACAACTGGCTTGAAACCAATTTGACTTCCAGTAAAAATGAAAACACTCTAAATACATTAAATATTCCATGCCCGATTGTATGACATATTGAAATAGAAGCACATCAGGCTCCCCTGAAGACTCAGTTGCTCTTTATCAGACACAGAGGAATGCACAAAAATGCAGTTCTTTCCGCAGTCATACAGCAGTACTGGGCACAGCCTACGTGGTACACAACCAATTAAGAAACCAAACCGAAATGAAATTTTCATTCAGCTGGACAGAGTTTTGTGGTCCGTGCTGGTCACTTGCACCACATGGATGTTAAAAGGCATTAAAATATGTTAATAAAGTACCAGCTGCAAGTTCTAATGGTACCAGTCTTGCACTGGAGGCAATTTTCTTGCTGATCTTCAGGAGGAGGTAGCACACCACTGCCAGAGGAACAGATGCACTTTGCTTCCAGCTGCCCTCTTCTATCTGACATCCTCTAACCTGGGCCAGGGGGAGCAGACTGAAGGAGAAATTAACTCCTCCACCAGCAGCTGCCACCACCTAATTCCTGCTACCATTTTTTCCAGAGGAGGGAGGAACACGAGCCCAGCAGGCTGCTGGGCCTCTGGCTGTTCATCCCACCTAAAGCCTGCACCTTCAGTGGAGAACCAGAAAGAGGAAGGCAGATTTCAGACAAGAGGAATTGTCCTGGCAAGGTGTAGCTTGAGAGCTCCTGACATAGTTTAAGATGACACTACAGTTTGGCATTTTATAACTTTTAGTGTTTGAACCTGCACCATTATTAATGGCTTTTGTTTGCACGCATTTTACACAGGGGAAAACAGAATAAAGCAGAAGATGAAGCGTTCTGTGGAAGAATCATTTACTGCATTTTTCTATTTCTAGGCAACTTCAATGTTTGCACAGATCTGCATCTGGAAAATGGGCAGGTATAGCACAGCAGTGTACGTAACAGCTACACACAATATTATTTATGCCATTTAAAAATGTATTTCAGGCATGGTATGTCGCACCGCTTACAAAAACATCTCCGTGTCTGTCAAAATGCCCATCTTAACAGAAAACGACAGTGCTGTAATTTACAATATTCAGACAGACAGCAATACTGTGAAGAAACTGGGCAACTACAAAAGCAAATGGAAATACAGAAAAGAGCCAATATCATATCATCATAGAACTCTCCATACACTGATCCAAATGATTATTTGAATCCAAGGTCCTTAAATCAGTTTGAAAAGGTTGGAAGCCAAATATATTCCTCAATTCAGAACTATAACTGGAACAAGAAATAAATGAGTTGAGTTAGGCCAGCAAACAGTTCTCTGGTCAGAAGCTACATCCAGCCCACACTACTGCAAAAGTTTGTCTCTAATACAACAGATACAACTGATAGTTTACATGTCACATTCCCAAAACTTCCTACCTCTGGGAATTTAGAAACTGTGTACAGTTACTGTATTAAAATCTTTTTTTAATAACTCAACCCTCCCTCTAACTTATTAGAGAGCTAGACCCTTGGTATGATGGAAATTCTTCCAGTAGAAACATGAATCAAAAAAGCAGTTCTCACTCCCTACTACAGCGCCACAGTCACTAACTTCAATGTACAAACATTTTCATTTTTGGAATTAGTTCTTGGTTTTGTAAATAATACAATCACAATCTAAAAGAAGAAAAATAACATTTTCCCTCATTAATTACACAATAGCCCATTCTTTTCTATTTTATCTTTTCCACAAGCATTAGTTTTCTTCACTGTTTCTAAATTTATCTCAAAGATTTGTCACCAGAGTTTAATGACCTTTTTCACAAATCCCTGCACCCCACTTTCTGTGAATCCATACTCTCTAGGTCAGTGATTACAAACCTCCATGGCCTATACTTCAACAGTTTTGTTGCAGAAACTGATCTGCTGAAATCTTACGCTTAACAAGTGTTCAAGAAAAAGTGCCTAAAGCATTCGCCTTGATTATCCCTCGTATTGACCTGCATCATAGAAGTAAAATGCTTCCAATGTAATGTTCTCAAACTCTACCCTGACTTGGCTATACAAACACTTTCTTGCCTCTACTTTAGAATTTGAGAATAAATCTTTTCAGCTTTAACCATATTTCCCACTGAAAATCAACACTGACAATAAATGCATTGGCTTCTCTCAAAATCTCAGCTTGTATGCTGACCTGAGGAAGTAAAACTTTGGGTTTTTTGTATCAGGATAAAAGAAAAGCCTTACTGACAGACTGTTCCTTATTGGGAGAGTAATATAAGGACAAAAGCAAGGATCACTAATTACTGGGATTTACTAAATTAGCTTTGACTTATTACCTATTCCAACTTTTGCAAGTATTAGAGCACCACTATTTACATATGCTTGCACTTTAAACACTTCTAAAACTAAACCCAATCTTGTCTTTCAATCCTTTCAATGGTTAGAACAGCCCTAAAATACCTTCGAATGGAAGAATTTTTCAGAACAACGCTGGATCACTTTCAAAGTATTAAAAAACACACAGACACAAGCACTTCTACCAATAACATTTGTCTCATTGTTATTGCACTTATTTCCTAGCAATTGTTTTTGGACATCTTAGCTTCATTTCAGTAAATAAGGCAGCCCCATATACTACATGCATGACTATAAGTTAGTCTCTCAGGACTGAATTCATCCTCTGTGTTTTGAGGGACATCACCATGGCCCTGGAACTTCTTGAACTACCATAACCTACATACTTTGTGCCTTCTTGCCACGCTAAACAAGTCATTTATTTGGCAGGCTTTGCAGAAGATTGGGGATTTATTCCTCACAGAAAACCGTGGGAGGACAAAGAGACCTGCTTTGTTTTATTTAACTGATTTAATTTCTTATCTGTAATAAACTGATCACCACTACTGAATTGTAAGTGCAAAACTATCATAATCAGGGCATTTTATAATTGCTCTGCATATATTTTTATTGTTCTTGAAAACTATTAAAGTCTGAAAAGAATGCAAAATTAATTCTACTTGATTTGGCTCTTAAAAAGACATTTCATACAGTAAAGAGTTTCCGTATTTTTAACAGACTACTGTCCCTAATCAACTGATATATACATACAGATTTCTCTCATTGAAGATAAAGCATGTTTGTGCCAGAGGAAACTGATATAAATTTATACCATCAATAAACTTCAATATCTTTTGGTTTTTTTCTGTTTTACCAGGAGGATCCACTGTAAACATGTTTAAGGCAACTGGATCTGTAGCATAAAATTCCTGATTTTTTTTTTAAATCTAAATGGTAGAAATGATGAATGGCATTTCTCATGTCCTAAAGAAAGAAGTTTACGTGACATTGTTTTAAGACTTTTCTAGATAGAAATGGAAGTGTGATTAGCAAATAAAGCAAATGCACGTTATTATATCAACTAAATAAAATTATAGGCCTTGCAACCAGAAAGACAACTATCAAAATGTGTTTTGCATTTACAATTTGCTGCTTTCTTAAAGATATCTTAAAATACACAGGTTCTGATTACACTGTTTAACAAGCCATGAAAATTAGCAGACCTCAGTGTTTCAGGCCTAATTTTGTAGAGCAAACAAGAAAAACGTGTCTTCTTGTCTTATCAGCTCCCAAGGAGTTTCTCAACTCTGCATGACCTAGGTACTCAGCATGAAAGGCACTCAGGTGCCTTTGCACCTGTTGGCAGCTGTTGTAGGCTGGTTTACCACTGCAACATACTCTCATCCCAGGTACTCTGCCAATGATTTCTACCAGTTGACACATCCAATTGTCTTTAAACCTCAGCATCCAAACATGTCCCGCTGGTATGTTAATTTAGGCTACTGATTATAAGTGTAGGTTTAATGAATTTTGTAATAAAATATCTAAACGTTAATCAGATGAACCAGTTTTTCTCTACCCCAGTTTGTAACAGTTATGTCTTGGACTTCTAAACTTTGCTGTTCTACAGGTAGTGACTGTGTCATCAACAGAGATATTGAATGTATAAAGACATTAACATTTTTAATTATTCAACATTAAACAACTCAGCTAAATTACCAATTAAAAAAAATTCTACACTTCCTACTCTATTAAAAATAGATACATCACTTCTTGTTAACCTTATATCAGAAAGTGAGCATTTAGAAAAATTGCCTTTGTTTTACTGCCTACCTCGAAAAACTGGACCGCTGCTGTTTAACAACATTTCCCATACATTTATCTTTGTGCTGTTCTGGTAATTCATTCTTCCCCACCACATTACTACCTTGTCCTCGGGCAACCAAATAAATTCTTCACTTTAAACTTATTCTCTAAGTATTCCCTACGTATTTAAGCAAGATCATAATCCAAAATTATCCACACCATAATGACTTGAAATTCCAAAATTATTCAGGAAGAGACCACCTCTTCAATCTAAGGTTCTGGTTTCACCTGCACAATCACTGCAATGACAGGAAAGAGGGAAGGCCAAAACTTTGTAAGGCATACATGCAAAAGAAATTCAAGTACTGGATGACCAGTAAGACTTAGTTTTGGCATAACTCCAGATGAACTTTTAAGGTGCAAGATGATGTTGACAGTTATAAGGGGACCTGTGCTGGGGCAGAATTTATTGATTAGGGTGCTGGAACTGTGCATGTCATTATTTCTTCTAAAATAACTCATGTAGTAGATACTTAACATGAATGTTTTTGTTTGTTATACAAGCTCTGCAAATGTGTATTTCACTTTGAAAACAATACTAGCAAAGTAAAAAAAACAAATATTCATTTAGGTCATCAGTGTCATTTTACTAAAAAAAGCTTCAATTTCTTCATGACAGAGCTTTTGCAGCTGGGTGGGAAAGGAAAGCACCCAAGAGGAAATGAGTCCAACAATCCCAAATGAAATATAAAGCATTTTGATATCAAAATTAGCACAAAAGAGGTCAAGGTCATGAGCAGAAGATGACTGGATTCATGAATGTCTGACGTAATATTTCCTTTCCATTTGAAACTGAGAGCCAAGCAGTATACCAAGCAACTGAGAGCATCTCCTACGCAACTGCCATTTGGGATGTTATGTTGTAGTCAAACACTACCACCAGAAGCCTGGTAAAAGAAATGAGGTGTCCAATAGCACAACAGCATTACTGGTTTGGAAATGATGAGCTTACTGTTCTGGACAAATACTGAGCCCAAAGTTACTGAGTGCCAGTGCTTAGAATATGGGTTTCAATATTAAAGCCTGTTGATGACTTAAGTCTCAGGATAAATCAACTTACAGAGGACACAAGATTTTTTACTTTCAGAAAAGTACTATGCATATGTTTTACCCTTGTGCCATTTACACTTATTTTTTACTTACTTTAATGTTTCTTATACGAAATATAAGTTTTACAGTTATTACATTACCCTTATCAAGCAAGTATACCTTCTTGAATGTTTTTGTTAAAGAAAAGGCTGTTTCACCCATCAATTTATCATCTTTATGATATATCAAAAGCTGTAAGCAGAACTTCCCCTGAAGTCTCTAGAAAAAGCTAGATTTACAAGCTTACTTGTGAAGGATGGATTTAAAACCAGACCATTCATTTTCTGTTGCAAAAGCAAAAATACTGTTATTATTCATCAACCACCATGACACCACTACAGTTAACATCAGTCCAAATACAGGCTAGGTCATTTGGCACTTGGGGAAAGAACATCTCCATTTCCATACAGGCATCTTGCCCTCTTTTTGGTATGCCTGCAGCTTATTTGACAGCAGTGCAGCAGCGTAATCTTTCTCTTACTCTGCAGTCTCAAATACCAAGCATATCCATCTGACCTTAGCTTTAATCTGTGTCTTTATATGAGTCAGGAACAGGAGAGGTAGTTGTAGTCCCTCTCCCAGAGAGATCTGCATTGAAAGTTCCCTCTTTCCTATCAGATGACTCAATATTTTTGTCACAGCTGGATATAGCTGCATACATCTGCCCTAAACCAGTAGACACGTGTCTCATGCAATCACGTGTGGAAACTCACCCATGGAGGACAAATGCATCTCTCATCAATATAAGTCCCCTGTTTGTAGCTAGTTAGTGAGCTTTGATACTGCCGTTGGTGAACAGCTGTTATAAAACACTTGCACAGGGTGCAAAACCTGCAGAGGAACTGCATACACTTCAAAATCACAAGCCTGAGTTAAATTCCAAGAGGTTGTGGTTACTCTGCTTTTATAGTTCCCAAATCAGCTTGCTGTGGGGGAAGGCATAACTGCAGTCAGTGCTGAAAAACAGATCTAAAGATGACTTGCGTAAGCTTTGCTTTCTGTTTTTCACTAAAGGGGGAAGTAAGGACAAGGATGGAAAAAGAAATAATAAGAAAAGCTATCACTGTTAAGTTAAATTACAATACAGGAGGAATAGACAAATGCCATAAGAGATAAGGGAGAGTCTGGTTTGTAGTACCTGGCATATGCATTGGACAATGCAACTCAGGAAAAACTGTCTACCAGTACTGGGCGATTTCAGAACATGGTTTGTTAGCTCACCTCAGGATACCTACTTCCAGATTTGCAATGATACGTATGACACAGCTGTAAAGATTCATCTATCCTAATTTAGCAACAGCTGTAAAGCTTCATCTATTCAACTTAGCAATAGGTGGGAATAATGTGTCCTCCATGCCTTGCATCTGGTCTGATTACATGTGGAACTTCATTACTTTAATTGTTTAGTTTGTTGAAGTTAAGCTTATTAAGCTTATTCCTTCCAGTGCAAAGCTTTGGCAGAAAAAGAGGAGAACATTGTGTCCTGGAATCTGTTGATATTCCTATTTTTCTTTGCAACTTGCTGTCATCAGTTTGTCTGTAACGAAGTCACAGAGTCACAGATTCACAGAGTGGTAGGGGTTAGAAGGGACCTCTAGAGATCATCTGGTCCAACCCCCCTGCCAGAGCAGGATCACCTGGAGTAGATCACACAGGAACAAGTCCAGGCAGCTTGGAAAGTTTCCAGGGAAGGAGACTCCACCCCCTCCCTGGGCAGCCTGTTCCAGTGCTCTGTCACCCTCACAGGGAAGAAGTGTTTCCTCATGTTCAGGTTGAACCATCTGTTTTCCAGGCTACTGCCCCTAGTCTGTCAATATGGCTTAAGTGTCTGGTACTGTTTAAACATCTTTGTCAGTGACATGAAT
>NW_010247541.1:0-11454 GCF_000690775.1 Eurypyga helias | reverse complement strand
TCCCTTCCAAACCAAACCATTCGGTCGTTCTATGATTTTCAATTGCCCCAGTTTACAGTTCTTAGCACTGGTGCCCAGTTTGACTGTTGCCCTATGACTTTTTTATATCCACCGATTGACAATTTCTTTGTATCTGCCCTGCATAATGAGTTTTCCTCTGTCTGAGCAATTTTTTTTGAATTTGCCTTTTCATTTTCACATTGGCCAAAAATTAATGAGTAAACATCTAAGAATATCTTCTAATCATGGTATAAAATCATTAAAAATCTCTATCCATCATAAAATGTTATTTTGTTCACAGCTTATTTTACTCAACCCCTTAGCCATCTTTCTATCCAACTTTTTGCACTTTCAATACCAATTTCCTATGGAATGCTAAAGTAATGTTTTGTTTAAATCCAAACAGATCAACTCTCCTGCATTAGTTTTGTGTAAGATACCAGCTAATCTCTCATTATCCCTCATAAACTAGCCTGAAAAAACCACACTGCCATTTATACCACTTCCCATTTACTTCCTATTTACTTTCAGTTACCTACCTATTCGTTTTATGGTTCGGGTTTAAAACTTCATACAGAATTGACCATCAGGACATCTGTTGGCCTATTGTTGTCTCACATTTCATGGTTTTGAATACAGATGCTATATTTGCTATTCATGTTTCATGCTGGACTATGCCTGTATTTCTGAGAAATCCAAGCAACGTAAATACTCTTTACCAGCTCTGTAGTTGCTTGTCAGGCTCATTTTCAGTAGGTACCAAATCACCCACATGCACAACATGAACCCTACTGAAAGCTGATGCAATGCACTCCTTTTTTGTTTCCAGACCTAAAGAAGAGGTAATACTCCATGTCGGGAGAGGTGTGAACATGCTATATGTGTCTCAAATATCAATAAGACTGAACATTTTTTTTGTTATTCGTTTAAATATGCCTTTCAAAATGCAAATCATAGTGGTTTATAATGGTTTTGCATTCTTTTTATTTTTAAATTTCCTCACTTTTCAATCCCATTTCAAATCTTTGTAGATTCTTTGCTTCTTCTTGTATCCTCCTTAAAGAGCTTATTCATGCATGGAAAGCTGCAGTGTTTTCTACAAGCTTTTAACACAAGCCTGTCTCCTCAGTGTTCAAAGCTCTCCAGACCAGTTAACATTAGTATTTAATTTTCTTATTTTTTCAAAGCTTGTCTTTCTAAAATCCATAGATTTTATCTAGAAAAATTCTAGAATTGTTTGGGTTTTTTAAAACTTGCTGGTATCTGCTTTGCAATCTGATGTACACTGGTGCAGCTCAAATTCACAACTGTTCTATTGGTGCAGCCTTTCCCCAGGACACTCTCTCAGCATACAAACCCCATAAATTCGGCGGTTAGGAGTCTCCTATCATCACTCATTTCCCATGGATTTGTATTTCCACCCCAATCTTACAGAAATCCACATTTATTTGATATCAGCATCTATTTAGACACATCAGTAACAGTCACATCAACATGTTTACTTCAGTTCTTTTGCCCTTCATGAAAGCAGTTTAAATCATCCCAATGATCAACACCATCCCCATTTCTATTTCTAAAGGAAACATTCCACTCATTTAAACCGTAGTCTCACTCAGGGTTTATTGCCCTCTTTCTTAAACAGATTCTACCTTCACCTTCTCGGTTCTCCACCTACGGCTGCTGTATGGGCTGTCCCTGGCTGGGTGCTGGCACTGGGGGCTACAGGGGGGTCTCTGTGAGAGAAGGTTGAGGCTCTCCGGAGCCCAGACATGGCAATTTCCAGTCAGTTCCAAAATGGACTCAGCCCAGGACACAGCCGAGCCTATCCGTGAAGCTGGTGATGTGTCTGTGAAAATGTAATTAAGAAAGGGCAAAATGCTGCACAGACATGTGAGGAGTGAAGAAAAAATGCCAGAAAAGCAGCCCTGTGAAGCACCAAGGTCAGAGAAGGAGAAGAGGTGCTCCAGGCAGAGCTGGAACCTGTGGAGAGGACCACACTGGAGCAGATTTCCACACTGCAGCCCACAGAGGGCCCCACGCCAGAGCAGGTGGATACTTCCTGAAGGAATTGCAGACTGTGGACAGTCCATGCTGGAGCAGGTTTATCCTGAAGGACCTGTAGCCCATGGAGGACCCATGCTGGAATAGGTGTGAGGAGGAAGGAACAGCAGAGGTGAACTGCCATGGACTGACACCATCCCCACATTTCCAATCCTCCCTCTACTTCTTGGGACAGGGAGAAATTTAGAAGAGTCAGGAATAACGGGATGAAGTTGAGCCTTGGAAAAAGAAGCAAGGGCGTGGAAGGTGTTTTAATCTTTGTCTTTGAGACTTTTTCCTGTGATGTTAATTGTTAAGTGATTTTTACCCACAAGCTTTTGCATCTTATTTTCTCCCTTTGTCCTGTCAAGCGGGAGTGAAAGAACAGCTGGGTGGGCACTAGCAGCCAGCCAAGGACAACCCACCATAACTGTTTTCCTGTCCTTCCTGACCATTCAGCTTTATACCTGCAATGCTGTTTGCTGCCCCCTATCACATGTCCCAGTTCCTCCATTACAACACAGAATGTATAAAAAGCATTGCACTTTCCTCAATCTAAATGTATTGCCTAGCTATCAAAATAGCTATTTGCTGCTACATCCTTCTCATGACACTCTCAGAAGTCTTGTTTTCCTGCGTTCTCATGCATCTGATTTCATTGTCTCAGTTCACTTGTAAGCTACTTCCAGCCTTCTTTGCTAACTTCCTAATTATACTTTGCATGTTTAGTCTTGATGCTAGACTAACAGTCCTGCAGCTATCTAGGTGATACTCAGTTCACCCCAAAAAGCTGCTATCTGTATCTCAAGAAAATGAAACATCCCAAGTCTCTCCTGGTAATATCATTCCCTTAAGACTATTTTCAAAAATATTTCATCATTCTGAATTATTTCTCTAGAGGAATCCCACTAAAGTTCACCTAAGCTGCAATGACTTAGAGCATTTTTCACACTCTGGCATACCTGTTTCAGCAAGAACTGGGCTGTACTCTTTGTTCCAGCAGTAATAACAATAAATTGCCTCTTTTCTATTCCTCAAACACAAGTTTGTATTGCTTCTTTTTTGCTGTCAATATTGTTATCTATATTTTCTCCTAACAGATCTATCTACGCTTTTCATGAGCCCCCAGTGACAAAGATCTCCTATACGTGGTGGATTTCAGATGGCTATAACAGCCTGTAAAGTCATCCTTACATTTAATCTCTCAAAATATTTCTAACTTATTGTGACTCTGATATTGGACACATTAATGACTTTTTTTTTTTCCTGATCTTGGTGGATTGGTCTTTTTTTTTCCTTCTACACAGCAGGTGCTTCTGGCTTTTCCCTCTCGTTTTCTATAAGTGCAGGACTATTCCGCAGCTCTGCTTCTCTTCCTCTGCCTTATTTTCACTTGTCATACAGGACAGGGGGAGAAAATACTACGGAAAAGCCTGTAGGTCAAGAGAGGGACAGGGACATCATGTATCAATTACTTGCACATTAAAACAGGCTCGACTTGGGGAGATTAATATATTGCCAATCAAAAATAGAGTAGGATGCACAGAAACAAGGACAAAACCAAAACCCCCTTCTTCCCACCGCTCCTTTCTTCCCAGGCTCAGCTTCACTCTTTCACTCCTGACTCCTCTACCTCCCCTCCTGAGTGGCACATAGGGGATAGGAAATAGGGGCTGCAGTCATTTTGTAAGAGTTCAGCTCTGCCACTTCCTCCTCCTCACACTGCTGCCCTGCTCCAGCATAGGTCCCTCTCAAGAACTGCTGCAGTCTGGGTCTTCTGGCTCACAGTCCTTCAGGAAAAACTGCTCCAGTCTGGCTCTGCCCCAGGCTGCAGCTACTGCCAGGAGACCTGCTCCTGCATGTGCTCCTCTCCACACACGGCAGCTCCTACCGGAAGCCTGCTCCAGCGCGGGGTCTCCATGGGCTGCAGCTTCCTGCGGGACACATCCACCTGGTTCCAGCGTGCTGCAGTGTGGGTATCTGCTCTGGTGTGGTCCTCCATGGGCATGGAGAGGCCTTCCGTGGGCTGCTTCTTCATGGTATTCACCCGCTGCAGGGGAATCCCTGCTGTGGTGCCTGAACCATCTCCTCCCTTCCTTCTTCTCTGACCTGGGGACCTGCAGGACTGTTTCTCACGCATTTTTTCTCACTCCTCACCCACACCACTGCTGTGCAATAGTTTTTACCCTTTTGACAGAAGCATTGACAGCATTGCCAAGGGACTCAGCTTTGGTCAGCTGTGGGTCCATTTTGGAGCTGACGCAGGGGCAGCCCCCAACGTCTTCTTGCAGAGGTCACCCCTGCAGCCCACTCCGCCCCTCCTACCAAAACCTTGCCATGTAAAACCAACACAACCATTATCTTCAGCTTCCCTCTGGTCCATGGATCTTCTCAACCAACAGCTACAGTAGTCACCATGTCACAAGTAAATAACTTGCACTGGAAATAACTCAAGAATGACAAACATTCCACAGCTTGCACTATGTTTCTCTATTGCTTCCATATTTTGGCATGTCCTGCATTACTTTCCCTATTTTCCTTCTAAGGGAAATGGATAACAAAAAGCAAACGTTACCAGTTCCCTTAAATGTCAGGAAAACTCCCATTTGTTACCCTATTCACCAACTATTACTTACCTACTGCTTAGCTTTTCAAAATCTACTGTATCACTCATCTGTTTCTTAATTAGGTGCAGGGGTGAGACCCTAATTTTCACAGTTGTAAGTCTGTGAGGCCTTACTCATGAAACATCTCACAAGACAACGCAAAATACCGACTGCTATCAACCAGTCTCATCTCTCGGGAAAAACACGTTCCATGTACCACTACCAAACACATGCAGCAGCAGCTATTGAATTCCTACACACAGGAATTTCTCTATGCCATACAGTCATCACACAAGTGTTTATCCCTGCCCAGGAGGAAGGAGAAAATAGAAGAACAATTTCTTTGCACATCTCATGGTCTGTCAAAACAGTTGCTCTGACTGCCAACACTCAGTGCCTTCATGACTGGCATATTCAGCTGGTGTCAGCAATACCTATAGCCATCAACTGCTTAAAAAAATTATTTAAGAATAAATGCAAATGAGGTTCACGAAACAAATTCCTATATTTTGACATAAAGTTGAGGCCCATGCAGGTAATCCATGGTGTTGGTCTCCCTCCTATAGCCCCTGTGCAGAGGCCTGCCACAGGAGTGAGTGAACAGCCATACCGCGATGCCAGCTCTGGCTTGGTCCAGCACCCAGGAACATTATGGCAATAGGCTAAGAGAGTTCCCAAACACAGACTAAATATGTCTCTGGCATTTCCGTTAGCTGCCATTTCAGGCTCTGAAGAGGCCTTGCATCTATCTTTATCCCAGGACAGTTTCTTTTCCTAGCATCATATTCCTTGCCAAGTGTCCAATCCTCAAACTGGCCAGTCCCAGTCTTTCCAGTCTATCCCCAGTCCTGCTTCCCTTATACACTCATCCCCACCTCCTTTTTCTTCGTCGTTTAGGCTTTTCACCTCCTCTATCCTTCCTGATCAATCCCATTTTCTCTATCCATTCTTTCTTTCTTTCCCTTGTTTGTCCTCTCTCCTTCTCGTAACTTCTCCCCTCCATACACATCTGGTTCCTAGGTTGTCATTCCCTCCTTCTAGTTCCTTTCTCTCTTCTGTAGCTGTTTACAGACTCATCATTCAGCCAAGACTGCTCCCTCGCTCAGAGTCTTCAAATCAGATATACCCACACTTCAGCTTTGTTAGCACTGGAGAAAAAAAGTCTTAGTTTTCCACCAGTTTTTCAAAGTTCAATTGAGGAAACAAGTGCAATTAAAGAACCGAGAAACACAACCAAACACAGAATATAATTTGGGTATGTTTTCAGAAGAAAACTTCTTACTCAAAAGCATAAGAGCGCTATCATTTTTAAATCAAAGCTCACCAAGATTAAAAAAAAAATTCATCAACAGAAAGCAGAAAACTGACTAAAATAGAAAACACCAACTAAATTACCATTTTAGCAAATGCTTAGTAACTTTAGTGAAGTTACTAACATGTATCTGACAGTATTTTATCATAGGGTATAAGCAATCTTATCTCCTAATACGACATAATAAATGTCAGTAGTGATTATACAATATCCACGAGCTGGGTTAGTGCATGAGAATTTCACCATGAAATTTATTAGAAGATGAGCAGTAAGGATAGTGCAATTTGTTTCTTTTCTGCATTCAAAGCACAAAACCAGCTAAGCTGATGAAGAGTTAGCTACATTCTTAATGAAAGCAGGTAACATAATTATCTGAAGAATACCACAGCATTATTTAATATACTTTCAGTGCATATCTCTAGAGCCATAAATAAGCACCTTCTTCGTAAAACATAATCAAACTTGTCATTTTAAGGTCTTTCAGAAAAAAGTTGGGGGTCTTTTTGGCATACCCATAGATATAAAGGGAAGGATATTTAATGTTTGGTGTTTTCATCTTATCCCCAATTCACTTAGCATGTGTTACTCCATCATGATTTAATTTGGACAAGAAAACTGCCTGGCTGCTCAAGCAGTAAATTTAAAGCGTAAATGGATTCTTGGCTGCCAGTGGCCCAGTTTCTGCTTCTGTTTCCATAGAAACCCATGTAGGAGTGGCAAGAAGACATAACTTAAAATATGAACTTAAGGGTTTACTTCCCCCCTCTTCCTCCCTCTCATTCTAACTCCATCTCCAAGCAAATGGGATGTAGTTTAATTTTTTAGCCCCTTCTTTCTCATCCTTTGATTTTACTCACATAAGTATATGAAGCAAAAATCACAGCAATTTCCTCTGCTAAATTACAAATTCTGGGCTGCAAAAAGTGCGTACTTGAACAAGAGGATGGATGTTACATTCATGTGTTTGGTACCACATTACAAACTGTTCCTGTCCAGTGAAAATCTTACCTCATCTCTCTTCCTGATGAATGGATGCAAACATAGACGGTAGAAAAATCATCTCTAAAATGAGATGTACAACATTCAGGCCTGCATGGGAGGCAACTCTGTGAATCCTCTGGTCAGATACTTCATGCAGCTAAATTAACCTGCTACGCTAATAATAATTCTCGCCTTTATTAACCATCAGTCTCACAAAATCCTCAGCCTTAAGATTCAATTTACGAATGTCTTTGATGAGACCCAAGTGTGGTGTATTTGCTATAATAATATGTTCTGTAATAAAAAAAATCACTTAACGAACATAAAAATTCGGTGAGTTTGGTCATTAAAAAGGCTTAAGTCCTCAGATGCGACTAAGCAATTCTTTAAAGGGGTGGTGGGGACAAATGGGACCTTAACTAAGATTTCATATTAAGTAAAGGACAAGGATCATAAAGGATTCAGAGACAGGTACAGCATCTCAATCTCACTACTGGGCATATTTAATTGCATGGGAGATACAGTGCCCACACTTTTAGATTACTTTGGGCAGTTTTACATCACTGAATCTTTTCAGGTTCTTGAAGAAGTGAACTCCACATTAAACCAACCAACCAACCAGAGCCCTAGCCCCCAAAAGAAAAGATATTAGGCAGAGGAACAGGGGAGGAAGCAGTAAGTATGCGACACCTACCATCCAGTCGTCTTCCTCTGCAGGGTCCTTTCCTACTCACCAAATGCAAACAGTCATTTTCCCACCCATAAAATTCTAACACTATAAAGTACTAAACAAAATTAATGAGGGTTTGTGAACCTTTCTTCCAGAAATGGTGGAACTAGTCAGAGTACATGAACCTCTCTTCACTTTTTCTTTCTAGCAGATGTCAGGACTCTGAGTTCTTTTCCAAAAAATACCACTTGCTAATAAAAATCTTATCTTTTCCTGCTTCAATTTACACACCAGGCTGTTAAAGCTATGCCCGATGGACTCCTGGCATTCTTTGGTGGGCAACAAGGAAAAATCTTTCTTCACATAGCATCAGAAATAAAGTAAGTATCTACCAAGGGGACATCATTTCAGAAACTAATTAAACCTGCCTTCCAGAACACATATGCCCTATAATTATCAAGCCTGCTACCACATGGTAAAAACACATTGAAAAAGAAACAAAATCATTTCTAGCAATCTTCTGAGCAAAGTGTATCATGTGAGGAGTTGTAGAGATTTTTTTATAAGAGAAGCAGAAAAATGACTGGAAGAAACCTACAGAGGTCTTGCAATCGGCCTCCAGTTGCAATACGATCAATTCTACCCAAATCATATATGCCTGAGGTTTATCTCACCAATCTCTAGTAATGATATTTACTATTTCTGCTAGCAGAATGCTCTAACACCTTGTGTATCTTTCACTTACCAAATAATTTGCTTCATAAAATAAAAAACGTGCCTTTTTTTTTTCCAAGTTGGCAGTCTTCAGTATTTGCCTTTCTCAACAGTTATTAGTATATTTTAAAAAGATTCTGTGTTAAAACAGACTAGTCCGAAAGCTGGAATATAAAAAATATTTCTCAAGTCTGTTTGATTTCTCCCCAGCCATTCTCCAAGAGGTCAGTGCCTGAAAGACTGGCTGCTCTAGTCTGACTGGAAATGTCGGTGTTTCGGGCTGTTAGCCAGAGTGGCATGTGGCTTTGACAGGAGGAAAACTCTAGATAATGCCATCAGCAGACTGCAACTTTCACCTTAAAAAAAATAACACAAAGTTAATTTTGTTCTTGGTCTCCTCTGGGCTTTCTTCACATGGTCCCCATTTTTCTTAAAGTCCAATGTCCCTACCAGAAACGTGCCTTCAAAGGAGATAGTATCCTGCTTATTGCTCTAAAGAGTGATTCTTCTATCTGTCTGCCCATAAAGAAAAAAAAAGTCAGAAAAAATTGTAGTTGTATTTCCCAATACTGCATAGGATTTTCTTCCAACAACAACATAATTTTTGATTTACAGAATAGTGTATCATAAAACAGACTGACTGTTTTGTTGAAACCAGGATTTCTAACAACATTTTGTCTGAGAATTCCAAAACACCTAGATCTTGTGCAGATGTCTGAAAGTAGAGATGTATTTATAGATTGCCTTTGGATATTTATTTTTATTTATACAGTGCCTGTGGTACTTCCCAATTAAAGTAAATGAGACCTCAAAGCCTATTGGGGCATTAGGGAATAATTATTCATCAGAATGTAAGGAAACCAATTAAGCAGCAAGCATCCTTCAGAACACAAAAAAAATCCTGATGTTTCCGGACAATCAAGCTTTTTCCATATTTGTACAACATAAATTAGACAATTATTCAGAAAAATCTTTGAGATGTCATGGTATATAATGCAGCTCGTGCGAGGTAAAAAATGACTGTTCAAAATAGGAGCCTCTTTCTAAAATATTTGCCAACCTTTAGGTGCTACTTATTTGTTTTGCTGGTGTTTAGTTGCAAGATAATGGCTGTGACAAATATGTTTTCTTACACCATTAGTCCTAAATAAAAGAGAATTTTAACAATACCTTTGAGCTGAACACATGCTAGTTATAGCGAAAACTTTACCGCACCTATCTACAAGAACAGGGATTTTTTGGTGGTACCTTTAAGACTCAGACGACTGAAAGGGATGATTGTAGGGTGTGGAAATAACAAAACATTTTCCTTGACTTTGTGTGTGATAGACGGCAGAATGTTCTCTGAGTAAAAAGCCATTCTCACTCTGGGATCTACAACCGAAATATTCTAAACCTCACCAATCAGCAAACTGCAAATCCATCCAAAGTTCCAAATGATAATTAGAACATTAAATATATTTGAAGAAAATACAGTGGTATTTTCTACACAATCATTAATGTGAATTCCACTAGTTTACAAATCAGCTATTGCATGAAACTATATTGAATGCCTAATATTGATAATGGAAACGACAGCTGTAAAAGTTCTGATGAAAAGAGAATATAAAAATTTATATAGCAGATCTCCAAATCCCACAAAATTGTTTCTGTTTAACACTATACCAAGTATTTAACAATACCTACTAAGAGTTTAGATTTTGGTTTTGCAGTTTTGTACGTAAGTGTGCAAACAGCTTCTCCCTGCCCTAAACTCAGTCTTTGAAACTAAAAATACACCAGTGGATATAATAAAATGACAATTATAATTTTGGTGCTATTATACAAAGGCTATGACTCATTCATTAAAATGTCGAAATTAGCAAGACTACCCCTAGCTAAAATGGAAGATGTTAATATAGCCGAAGACTCAACACTTCGCATTATATATTACTAACAAATCTTTGTGTAGAATGATGCATAAATATTTCATACAACGAAAATATGCTTTGTAGAAAGTAGCATGATCTGAAACATACTCTAAGAAGTCAGATGACATCTGAAGTGTGTTCAAAATACCCTTCATTATGTCACATAAGCAGAAAAGAACCAGTGTACCTGCTGAGTTCAGTTCAGTATATTCAATTCAGATCATGCCTTTTTTGCCATCCACTGGGACTGGCAATTTAGCTTTTATAGTGCAATCCCTGCTTTCTTTCATCTTAAATCTTGAAGTAATCACTACTGCCACTTTTCCTTCTGAAAATATACCAAGAAGTACCAGATGACCAGTAAATCACCGGAGAACTTTACACCAGTAATTCAGATATAAGCCATTTCATTATTTTAAACAGGTCTGTGAACATTGTCCAGACATGAGCAGGGTTTGAGATAATTCTTTTATTAATTTATTTATAATCTCGATGGTATGAAACTAAAGAGTGCTTTGTATGACATCTTCAGATTTCCCATTTGATTCTCACACAAGGTTTTCATTCCCTTCTCCTTTCCACACAAGAGCTTTACAAGTTTCCTACCTGTATGCTCTAGTTCACGCTCTATTACCTCTTTCACAGAGATAGAAACATGAGTCTCTTAAAACCTACTGGAAAAGCACGAAGAGATCTTCGATCTACAACTTATTTACCATTGAGCCATACTTTTCCTAAAACTTCTTTCATTATTCTCTAATTTTCAGTTTAACTTTGCGTGTATTATATTGTTGAGTTCATAGCACCAGTGCTGTGTCAGCAGAATCACACAGCAGACAGTAAATGCTGACAAGAGGAGCTTTTCTGCTGGCATCAGAGCACCGTCTCTTTCAGCAAACAGCATAAACATGCGAAGTGAAGGGAAGCTCTTTCACATCAGCAAAGCCACCAATTTTACTACTGTACCAATGTCAACTGAGGAGCAGAAGTTTCCACATCAAGCTGATGTGAACATATAATGAGAATGATCTAGAACAGATGAGAAAATTGCTGAATTTATTTTGTGACACACACCTTTCACACCATACAGGGACAACCTCCCAACTAGCATCAGTTTTCCATTCATATTTCATGCTCATCCCAGTACTAGGGCTAGCATTTTTACACTCAATAAGAAGCACGCATGGAAGCAGAGTCTGGTATGCTGGGTTTAGTCAGGAA
>NW_010247540.1:0-18274 GCF_000690775.1 Eurypyga helias | reverse complement strand
AGGCCTCCAACTAGACTCTGCCCCCAAGGAACCTTCCTTCTGCTCTCAGCCCTCCCGACACTGGATATGTTTAAAATCACCAAATCGCTGTGGTATCACCATGCTCCCAGGTTTGGCAGAGCAGAGCATGATCCCTAGCTTTGTCCCAGTGCTGGACACAATTCCCATTCCCTCCACAAATAAGTCCAACACACCAGCAGCTATGACACGGCGAGGAAGCCCCTCCTGGGGACACATGCCACTGTCACCTTCCCCGCCGATGAATTTTACTGCAAGGTGGTTCAGGCAAAAGCCAAGCAGTAAAGATTCAGGTACATTCGGGTGGCCTCGCTGCCTAATAAATGAATGCTGTCGGAAGGAATCCAGTTCTTGTTACTTTGAGGCTTGGATAGGGTCATTGTATGATGATTGTTCCTTAGGGGGGTAAAAAAAAAAAAAGCAATTTTTGTGGTAGATTGCTCCTTTTAGATATGAGAAGCCGTGTAAGGCAGAGGATGCTAAAAAAAAATTGAAGAATGTGCAGAAGAGGCTCACATACATTATTTTAGACTGGAGGAAATACCTTACAGTGAGAGACCCGAACAGCTCAATCTGTTTATCTTATCAAGAAGAAGATTGAGTGGTGAGTTGATTACAGCAGATAAGCACCTCGTGGGGAGAAAATACCCAGCAGTAAAGGGATCTTTAATCTAGCAGAGAAAAGCGAAACTAGAAGCAAAAGCTTAAAGCCGAAGGCAAATTAATACAAACTAAAAATTAAGAACATATTTTTTATTATGAATTCAGTGAGTTACAGAGCCTGACAGTGAACGGGGAAAAACTGAATGGTCTGACAGAAGGAGAAGGTTTGGCTGGCCGATCTCAAGCTCCTTCTGGCTCTGCACTCCCAATTTCAGAGTGGGCTGGGGAACTGTGAAGCATTCTGGTTTAGAGAAGGGCAATTCATACTTCTCATCAAAATAAAACAACTTCACTCGCCCATTCCTGGTTCCTTTCTTCTTCCAGTCAGTGAAAGAGATATTGTCAATTGTGTTAATTAAGAATATTTCAAGAGCTAAGTCATTCATGTATTTTAATGTACTATAACTCCTCATGAAGTGACATCCAGATGACATGTTAATAAGCACTAGGAAGTACAATTCTTTTCATATACTTTGCTGGGGAGTATTATATACGTACATACATGTTTCATAGTAACAGAAGGATAAAGCTGGAGAGGTAGAACTGGGACCAGACGGAGGAAGGTTTTAAAGATTCGTTAGATGGGACAACTCAAAGGGCCAAGAAGAGACACAGTTTCCACCTCCAGAAGACGCCAAGATGCACGCCTTGGTCCCACCCACATCCCACGGGGATCCGGCCCATCCCACACTGTGGACACACCACCTTGGTGGGGTGGGCAGGGGGGTCTCACACCACACGGTGTCACGCAGATGTGCCGAGAGCCCTTCATCACAGCCGGGCTAGCAGAGCTGTACCTTGGGGATCTCTTACAAGGCTCACTGCCCACTTCTCGATCAGGCGCTTGGACAAGAGTGCTGAAGAAAGCATTTTGCTTATCTGAAGGCAACTATTTTTGTGCATTTTCAGTTCCAGATCGCTATATCTGCTGGAAAACCGGCACTAAAAAGTAAAGCCTGTATAGAAATCCACTGTTTTCCTATAGCACTCCCTGTTGTGCTATGGGGAGCTATAAAGCTACCAGTGTTCACCTTGGGTTTTATTCTTCTATTTACTGTACATTCAGTTAAAGTAATTGCTCTAGAAATCCTCATGCCAGTTACTATGATCTCAGTATATACTACAAAGAACGCAAAGAGTATCGTAGGAACTACTACTTGTTAATCAGCATTAGCATTTAACTAAACAAAAAGTAATAAATCAAATTCTGCTCAGTTTTAACAATATAAACCTGTGGACATTGGTACTCTTACACTTGTGTAAACGAGTACAGGATCTCATCCAATACAGCATGACAAAGCCTTCATGTTTGCTGAAGAACCAAGGAAAGGCTCCACACTGGGATCATCCATCACTTCCCCATCAAACAAAACAGATGCCTTCGATACTAGCTGCACCTTTGCCCAGCTGGACAACCCGGTGGGTGAAGAAGCTGGAGGCTTGGGAACAAAACACAGCAAACTCCCAACTCTGTATGAGGATTCCTGATGATGCTCAAGAAGGAAATTGCATACACCAAAAATTCAGTTTGGGTTGCTACCTCAGGAAGCTTTAAGAAACCACCAAAAAACATTTGACCAACATTGGAATTTGCTCACAGTGGGAACTGAAATTACAAAACTTACATGACTAACTCAGAAAAAAGAGACAAGCTGTGTAGGATCATAGAATCATAGAATGGTTTGGGTTGGAAGGGACCTTAAAAATCATCTAGTTCCAACCCCCTGCCATGGGCAGGGACACCTTCCACTACAGCAGCCCATTCCCATGGCCACTGTGTTACGGGAGCAAAAAGCAAATACTGAAGGCAGGCCAACTTGCCTGTGACACCATCTGATGTATTTAATGCAAAAACCACAAGATAGTTAAGGAAAGCCCGATGAGGCAGAGCAATGCTGCACGTGTGGGACCACAGGCAGCGAAACCAGTAAGTCCCAGTACACTGTTGGGCGGAGAAGTGGAGGATGTTTCTGTTCTATGGGCTTGGTCTCGGTTAAGAGAGGGGCAAAGGTGAGACAAGAAAAGGTTGCACCAATGATAAATTATCCACAGAAAAATCATTACCAGCTTTTAGATATGCAAAACATAGGTAGAAGTCTGGAATAATGAATCTGAGGATTACTCAACTTAATTCCATCTGTAGTTCTGCCTGTCATCTGACTTCCATAGGGTAGAAAATATCAGAGAAAATAGAGCTAAAAGCAAGAACTGCAGAAAAAAACTGTCTTTGGCTCACGAGGAGCAACTGCAGGAAGCGAACAGCCATAGCCGGGAAGGGGGAAGCTCCCAGGGACCTGAGCACCATGTAGAAATGCTTTTCAGGGTACAGCTGACATGAAAGACAGGGATTAATCATGGTCTCAGAAAGTAGCATGACAAAGGGTGGTGAGGCTGCAGAAGCAGAGTTTTAGGCTGGCTAGTTTTTGGCAGTTAAAGCAGTTGAGCAGCATGGGTGCTGCCCCCAGCCTGGTGGGGGTGAGGGCGATGGAGTGGGGCACCCATGGGAGGGAGGGCGCAGGCTGGAGACCCGGCAGCCTTTGGCGGCCCTCCTGCCCTAATTTATTCCTTCTCCTGGAGCAGTAGCTCCCAGGGAGGAGAGGGAAAGCAACGCATAAGCAGGCTAGTGCTCAAATATGCGATTGCTCTCTTAACCATCACTTGGGTGACTTCTAGTCACCATGGAAGCAGCTATTTCTTACCAGACCACTACTGGGAATGGGGTTTCCTCTATCTTCTCTCAACTTCATTTTCATCTGGCAACCCCCCCATGATGCTGAAGGCGTGATAGTCATTGCAAGAACAGCTTTGCACATCTATACTTTTAATATGCTACTGATGTGTAAGTCTGAGTCAGATCCACAATTAAGATATTTGGTCACGCAACTAATGATGAAATTACTTGACGCTTGTGTCAGCCGTACAGCGTGGTTCCTTTGCAGGCTGCCAGGAGCTCTGCTTTTGCCTTCAGTGGCAGCAGAGCCAGCCTAATGGTGAGCAATTCTGCGACTTCTACCTTAAAGCTTTTTTACTCCCATGAATAGCACTCTGTATCCTTGGTAGCGTGTCTTTGAGGCTATCTGTTGGCATGGCTTAATTATCCCGTATCAGTTTTCAATTACAAGCATATGAATTCTGACGTGACTGTTAGAAGTCTCAACACCCCTTTACCCAAAATATACGGGCATTCTCTGGTGTCCTTGGGCACAATTTTTTCTTCTCCATCACAGCCAAATGTGACCTCTTTACGGACATTAGCAGTGACATTGTAGTTCGTATACTATCCTTAGCTGGGGCTGAAAAGCATTGTAATGATGTGAAATATTTCCCTGGAAAAAATAGATCCAGCTTGCCAGGGCTCTGCCTGACAGCTTCAGCACTTGAGAATCGGAACGCTAAAGATATTTTAAGTCAAAGAAAACTTATGGTAATAAAGTACAGCCTGGTATGTACAGGGAGAAATATTGTTTTAAGCATGAAAAAAGAAGGACTCTGACTTAGACTACATATTCTCTAAGCTTTATCATGCATCTTATTATATCTCCCCTGCACCTACAGTGACAGTGAGGCCAGTTTAGAGCAAGCAGCTCCCTGACTGCAGTCCTGGAGTTCACAGCAAGTCCCGGTGTTCCTAAATCCTGCACCCTCCTCTGCTTAACTACGATGAGGAAAATGTTACTGGTAGGAGCAGGCTATGGAGAAAATTACTCTTCCAGACAAAAGCTTCCTAATTCTATTATGATTTTCATTATGTTTCCATTTTAAAATGTCCAAATGATAAACTCATAAAAACACATAATGAAAATAGTCAGACCATTAAGTACAGCCAAATGCAATACCGCCATAATAAAACTTGCAGGTGCTCCTATAATCAGCAAAGCAACATGATCCAGATGAAACAAGGAAGAGGGGATTCTCTGAAACCTTTTACTCCTGCTTCCAAATATCTAGAAAATGCTGGTTTAATGCTGCAAATTACGTTTCTTTACGTTGCTGTTTTCCTGAACTGGATGCCGTGGCAGCCGTCTGAATTTCACAAGGCATGGTTTCCAACCAGCAAAATCTATTCTCAACAGGAAATGTGCGCCACTTAGTCCAAATGTTCTGAGGACATCAAACATATTTGGATAAACATGCTGTATCATAATTGAGAGACTTGCTAGTGCTCAGGCTTTAGGCAGCACTTACAGCTTCAAGGTGCTGTACAAACATTTAACTTATTTATTAATTAAATTTTCTAACCAGGGACATAACCTAGATTTAGTTAGAAGAAAGCTGTGGATGAGAGGAAGTTGGGTAAACAGGTTTATCATGTTTATGTACAAGACCATACTGAGTCCTGTTAGAAGAGCTTCCTTACCAAAATGAAAAGGCAAATCTTCTCAAAAGCTTCTAATCCCCAGTGAGCAAACTGGACAGCAGCAGGAAACCAGCTTGGACTGCACATGGAGGGTTCAGAGGTGTTTGTCACTGGTCTCCCCAGGCTCTCCCAGAGAAGCAAAGATGCCTTCTGCTGGATTCAGTGAATCCACGATGAATATTTTTAAAAACTTCCCCCTGACACTCAGCCATGTCCTTCCTTACTTTATAAACTGGGGCACTGTAACCCAGCAGGCTCAGTACTCGCGCTCTAGCTCCTGGTTTGTATCACCACGCGAGGGGATATTTTCAAAGACTCAGTTAGGAGTTATGACCTAGATTTACCAAAAAATATTTAGATTCGTAATTTCTATTAGCTGCTGAACATCCAGCGACATCAACAGCCTCATTGCCCAACTCCAGCAAGGTGTTTGGTAAAACCCATTTACCTCAGAAGTGAATTTTGCCCCAACTCCAAAATGCTTGGAGTCAAACAGAGTATATCTAAAATCTTCTGTCCTCTGTAGGTTTCTGACAACACTGGAGAGCAAAACTCTCTCATCTGATATAGGAGTGTCTCTGCAACTTATTACTCTTTTATTGGCACATAGTAAATTGAGTTCTGGCAATAGCAATACTACTGGGAAATAAAGATAATTAAGAAACATAAAGCATGTCACTCTTCTTGAACCCAGTTGGAATCTCGGGTTTGTGCGTCTCTCTTGTCATAGGATTATGAGCCTAGTTTTAAGTCTGTATTCTCATAATTTTACATAATTGACCATTTGCAATCTTCTATAATCTAAAATGTCTAATAACTATGCGCAGAAAGTGAGCCCTTTCCATAATATTTATAAATATTTCATATGAACTGGAGTTAATACAATTTATTTATAATGCATGGGAGTCTGCAGTGGGTTTATAAAAATAATGGGTGTTAACATGCAGTCATGACTTAATAATCAGGGACTGATTTCTAAAATACATATGGAGAGTGGCTGGTTCCAGTAACTGGTAATAGGATTGAGAGGTGCAGATACAGACGGACGACTGAGGTATGGTTAATATACCATAAAGGGTGAAGCAAAGGCGGCTTTAACAAGAACTTCATGCTACTGGTACCCTTAGTCTTTTTGGTATCTGCCAGGAGAAAGTTAGACTAGCTTTTCTAGAAATCCCCAGGCTGCTGGACTAATTCCATCCCCCTGCTAACAACAACTGTGGTAAAGGATGATGTCACATATCTTATGCCACTGTGATGCATTAACATCATCCAAGGGTTCCCACCTTCTGAGGATGCTGCCAGGGAGCCATCAAGCTACAAGAACCACTAACATCTATTAACTAATTGACTCCAAATGGATAAAAGGGAGGGAAAGTTCTTTATATGTTCCACAGTAAATGACTCTTATCTAATACACCAACTTAAATGCAAGTCTCACAGTACCAGAGAGATCTACATGGCAGAAAGGAGTGAAGAAGCCTACCTGCAGGAGAAAACAGATGAGGTCATTAGCTTGACTGGGGGGCATGCAATACAGCTGAAATGGACCTCCTGGTTTCCATTTGCTGTGACTACGAGGATGCAGAAACACGCAAGCGGGTGCATCTAATGCTGATAATAAGACCCAAGCTGCAGTGAGACAACCACACACAAGTTATCCTCAAAAGCATCACGGCAAGGGAACACTTTCCATGTTAATGCCATTTTTGACAGACATCTCACTTCACTTCCTATATTCCTTTAGCAGCCTGTGCATGAAAGCGGACAGAACAGCAATCGTTCGTGATGCCTTTAGGGGAGAGGAGAGGACCTTAACGCCCAGAGTTAGCCCATGAGACAGCTATCGCAATCGTGCACATGCTTCCTCCCTGCAGTTCCAACTGCACATTGTTTGTTGTTCATTATGAGACTAACCACACTTTCCATGATGGTCCAGTGACAAAATGACACCGGGTGTATTTCTTCATAATTTTTTTGCACTACTCAGCATTAATAAACTGTGAAATGTATTAGAAAACAATGTTTTTAATGGCTTTCTTTTAAAATACATTTCAGGTTGTTCACGTTGAGAAATGCTTATCTTTTGAACTCACAGACTGCTGGGCTAGGTAAAAAAAGACCTTTTAAAAAAAAAAAAAAACAACAAAAAAAAAACCTAGTTCAGATCCCAATTTTAATAGATTTTATATACATATATATATAAGATTCTGAATCTAGTAAGCAGCCATTTCAGGGCAGCTGGACCAAGTTTCTCAGAACTAACTGGGTGTTCAGGCAAAAACTTGTGACATGACATGACTCTAAATATTGGAATTCCCTACTGTACAAGTCTTTGTATTTTCTGTTTGGTAAGACATCTTGCATATTTATTTACAAGAGAATGCAATTACAAAGACAAAAGAGCCCTTAAGAATTAATATGAAATTATTCCCCTAAGTAGAGATACCTACAAGCTTCAGCATCTGCAGTTATAGACTGTACTGTCTTGATGCTCATAGGAGTATTTAGCATCTTCTCTCTGCCTCCCCTGCCCTTTTTGCCTGCTGGTGGTGCCCATTAAGGGTTCCAGGAGGGTCAATTCAGATTCCAATCAGAGAAGCGTGTTTCTATTTCCTGTAAAAATATTGTTTAGATCCATGCCACTAAATGTCTACAAACATAAAATAATATATTCATGACTCTATAAATAATGCATTTTTTTAAATGTTGCTATATATTAGTCAGAAACACAATGTTTCTTATTCTGGACATACTCTGTGATTTCAGCCATCAGGTGAATATGGAAAATGAGAACAAGTATTTTAGTTTGTGTTCTTACATATGTTGGCTATGCTCTTTGTGCTCTACTGCTTCAATGTACACCTGTATGTTCCTCATATAATTTAAATTAATATTTTTCTATTTAGGAAAAAATAAAGGGGGGCATAACAAACTGGACAGTCAGAAGGATACGCATGGACAGTACTTAAATTACAGCTTAGGCCAATGTCGATTCTGATGTGTGTGAAATGCCGGACAGAACTGGAAGCCAGTGGCCAGTTGCTAATGTCAAACATGCTCTCCTGGTCCTCGGCCGTGTAAATCCAGCCCCAGATCTGCAAACAAAGCTGCTGAAGAGGGCAGGCAGCCTGAGGGACATATTGCAGGCACCTTCGAAAGTGCCTAACCTGGGCCCTGCCCCTGTCAAAAGCAGTTGTAGCTTTAGCACCAACTGCAGATGGATGCAAGATGCATCCCCTTGGCATTTAACTTCCCATTTCAGAAACTTTTCTTTCTAACCCTTTTTCTGTGTTTGTGCATGAGTCTGAAAAAAATAATTCTGTTAAACTATTTGCCTTTTGTACTTTCTCTTTTACCAGTAGACCGTGTCCTTGCCCAGCTTTCCACTCTTAGCAAACCCTGGGTTCAGCTTGATCCAGTTTTGTTTTTCTGGAATCGCTTGTCTATTGTAAGCAGTCCCTTTGAAGCTCTGTCTTATAAGAGAGACCTCCAGGTTTGCACCTTTTGTTCTCGGTACATGCCTTTTTGGAGCATGGTACAGTGAGTACCCATCCTCTCAGGTGTTGAAATCAGTCCTTAGACCCCTCAGAAGGTCCTAACTTGGAGGAGGGGAGGGCACGCAGGCACCGCTTCTCAAGTGGCATCAAGGTCACCCCTGCGTGTGATGTCCGATACAATGCCTTCACAGGGGACGTGTCAAGAAAACGAGGAACAAGGGATTAGGAAAAGAAATGCTTACCCACAGAAACCTTATTCTTAAAAGCCCTGGAGAAACACAGATCTCTGAAACCAAACAAAAGAAATCCCCAGAGACGCGCTACCCTGCAGCCTGAGCTCACAAGCCTGACACAGGTCCATGTTTTAGGTGGATCTGACCTCCCGCCTTCCTTCTCCTACCACTCTCACTCATGCACACAGCCAAACTCAGGCAGTCTTTGCTCCTTGGCCTTCTCCACTCCATCGTTCTTGCTCAGAGAGACAACCCTGCTCCAAGGGAAGAGGCTGCCTGGGACAGGACAGCACCGTCCGTACCCGGGGACAGCTGCACCAGCTATCCACAGCCTGCTTCCACTCACTGCCACCAGGGACGGGTGCACCAGCACGGTGTAACTACACCCAGGGGAAACATTGTCCCTCCTGCTCTTTTATTTTTCAATAGAATCATAGAATGGTTTGGGTTGGAAGGGACCTTAAAGATCATCTAGTTCCAACCCCCCTGCCATGGGCAGGGACACCTTCCACTAGACCAGGTTGCTCCAAGCCTCATCCAGCCTGGCCTTGGACACTTCCAGGGATGGGGCATCCACAGCTTCTCTGGGCAACCTGTCCCAGTGCCTCCCCACCCTCTCCATGAAGAACTTCTTCCTGATATCTAATCTAAACCTCCCTGCTTTCAATTTAAACCCATTCCCCCTTGTCCTGTCACTACAGGCCCTTGTAAAATGGAAGGATGGAAGCCCTACCAACACACGGAAGGCAGAGCTCAAGGTGTTCGAGCAACCGCAGCAGCTCAGACAAGCAGGGCTCAGGGTGAAGCGCCAGGGTAACCCATCACACCTGGTTAACACACGGGAATACAATAACAACAGTGTATAGGAGAATAAATTTTTAAATATTACTGATCAAACTTCAGATCAATAGATGTTCTACATATCAGAGTAAACACATAAACTTCAGTGCCAGCTTAAGCTTTTAATCATTTAATTCATTTGTTGATTCATTCGTCTTTTCTATAATCCCATCTATTGGTCTGGTTCTCCAGCATAAAAACCATTATTGCAGCAAATGTCACCATTTTAATTTGTAACCAGTGTCCTGGATGCATCCTGTAAAATATTATTTGAATCCCCTAAAAGGAGAAGGGGAATTTTTCATGAATTAATTGGACAGCCTTGCACATTAAGTATAGTAATAAATGTCTTGCAATGCAGGTGAAATTTAAAATATAAATAAATGTTGTTGACTATAGTAATGTGAAAATGTTGATATTTATGTTTAGTTAGTACACAAGTCTGCTAGAGAAGGAGAACAACCAGTCATCTTGGCCCTGACAACCTCCCTCCACTGCTGCAAGGCTGAAGGAATCACACGTGTGTGTGAAAGAGTGGGCAAGGAAATGCAACCGGCACCTCTCAAAAGCAGCTCAGCAGTGCTGCAGAGGCCGTGCCCCAGGGATCACTCACCTGCAGCCTACTCCTAACCCTTAAGGCTCCCAGTCGGGTCCCCTCTGTAATTAATCCTCCCTAATTTAGATGTCTTGCACGGGATGAATCCCTGCCTGTCTCATCCTCTCTCACTGGAGAGCCAAGGGAACTTGCTTAGACCTAACTCCTACTTTTTTCCTGCTCTGTCCTCCACCACCTGGACCCTTTTTTTTGGCAGGAAGGACAGCTGTATGCCAGAAAGACTTCTGTAAAGACATCTTCAAAAAATCCAAAAGCATTCACATCATAGGCAACATTGCAAGTGCACAAAGTGGCATGATCCAAATTCGCGTTAGTACTTCATTTACTCGGAGCAGAAAAAACAACAATAATACCAGATAAATCAAGAAGTTCTGTTAACTCAAGCAACTGCTTAAAACTTCTCTCACAAACCCGAGTTTTGCTCACGGCGGAGGCATACGCAAAGATTACTCACACACGTATCACACGCAAACCTTCCTTTGGATTAACAGCCCCACGGTTGGGCTTCATGCTCATCAGCAGCCTAGCGCCCAAGGGTCGGTGGGAGTCACGCCACTCGGAACTGCTCCTGCAGACCCCAGGCACATGCCTCCATCGCTCTTCAGCGCTGGGGACCACCCCCAGAAGGCTGCTGGGGCGGCCACGGTGTGGATGTGGAACAGACAGTGAGGCTGAACACACGCACACTTTTGTTTGTGAGCCGAGTCAAGACATGTTCTCTTCAGCACTAAAATACTCCTCGTGGTGGAATAATGATTTTCTCTACAAAAAAGAACAATGCTGCAAATGAATATTGTTGGTAGCTTTCTGAGTATAGGTGGAGAGACCTTTCTCTACTATAAAGTCACAGTGAAGATCTTTATCTACAGGGTGTTCAGTTAATCATCTAACAGGACTGATTCATCTGTTTTTCACCGCCATGACAAATCCTTCAAATTCAGAATGATATACAGCTTTGTTTTCACACGTAAATGGATGAACTATTGTTTGCATGATCTTATAGTATAACATAACTTCCTTTGGGAAGTCAAGATATTCTTTTTTTGAAGGATAAACAAAGGTTGTTAAAGTAATTTTTAAATGTGCACATAGGCATAGGGCATTTTAAATGAGACTTAATAATAGAGAACCTTTTCATTTATCCCCCCCCCCCAAAACACCCTAGCAAAGCACACAGTATGTAGAAAGCATTTGTACAAGTTTACAGCTAAATTTTCAGACATGAGGAAACAAATATAATTGCCAAGGAAAGTCCTTTCCAATATCCTGTTAGATTGAGTATGAATATGAGTTTATCAGACATACAAATCATAATTTCTTAATAAAAAAGCTGAAGGAAACTTCAGGAATAAATAAACCAATCTATCAATTTGCATAGAAAAGCATACTTCCAGTGTTCTGAACTACAAAAATATCTATATTATTGTTTACATATTTCTGTTACGAACCATAATTCCACCTCCTAAAATCTGATTTGATGCGTGGACCCTATGCTATAACCTAATAAAGCAATTGAACTCACCATGCTCTTAGCAAGAGATTCAGCTTTTCAATAAATGAAATGCCCTTCCCTAAAATCCATTACAAGTAAGCTGTTAATTCAGCTGCAGAATTCCACTCTGACTATTGCAGAATGCTCTTGAAGTTACTCATTTGCAGTAATACGACGACACAACCAATTTCATAGCAAATCCTGTCAAATAATTAATGTTTACATCATTTTAAACTTGAAGACATAATTAGTGATCTTTCTAGTTACCTAAAACCGTTGGTTAGTGCTGCCCTTCACTGGATTGTAATGGTATACCACAAATCAAAACTAATGGTTACCTGACAAAGTGTGGTTCAGCCATAGGAAAACTGATTTTTCCCTACTTCTCTCTCCAGGAGTTCCACATTCCTATCCAATGAGCATCCAAAAATGCCTCTTCATAATCCAGGTTTTCAAGTACTAAATGCTTTTACATACTTATTTCTCCTTTTCACTGGCAGGGGTAAGACAATTTCAAATCCTATCTTCTGCCCATTGTTCTTGCGTTTCTATCCCATGCCAGAGCGCTACTGTAATTCACTCCTGAATGTTAAATTATGCTTTTTCTCCATGAAAGAAACTCATCAACAACAGAAAATGAAAATCATCCCTGGAGTGTTTCTATTCGATATTAAAACATTGGGCTGATTAAAACTGGTCCTAAGTAATGTCCATATTTGTGTAGGAACACACGTGGGATTGGGTAAATAACTGGCAGTTCTTAATACGTGCCTCTTGCCCTGCTGAGGGAACAGAATATAGCTCGATCTTTAACTCAGCAAGCATAAGTGTCACTGCACCCAAACACTAAGCTCCATTTAGGAACCGAATTTGGAGCGGGTGGTTGTTTCAGCTAGCTATCACATACATACCATGAGAGCTACACGCCTTGAAAGAGCTATTTTTGAAAAGGAAAGATGTTTAGGATAGTATTAGCAGCTAGAAGAAATCTGATCACGGACGATTAACCCCTGTATGTATTACATGTAGCACGTCCACCCGCAGATGCTTAATTCGGATGACAGCAATGTTAGGTTCGGTGCACAAACGTTAGTCCCTTGCTCCAAGACTCGACTAGTCTGTCTACTGAAAAAAACCAAGCACATGAAATATTTGCAAAACACAGAATCAAAGGATGGAACCTCCATTTCAAAAACCGCTTCAATGTTTTTGGACAAATAATCTATTCCTTTTTGTAATGTATTATGCTTACTGTAATGTTTGAAAAAAAGGCTGAAGCTCGCATCGGTACTGGCCGTTTCTATAGAACATTTCATTCTTAAAAGCCTTTTTGCAAATGCAAAAACAACCTTTATGCTGTGTGTATTTTTGATCAATTGTATTGACAGCTGTACCCTATGGTATGGGGGAGCTTACTCACCATGGGGGTGAGTAAGCTTCCCCAGACTTGGCCCCATGACAGTGACATGAGCCTCCAGGAAGCCCTCCATGCCTTGGGGCTTCAGAAATTCAGAAAATGGGAAATTTGGAAAATTTTCCTCCAGAGCACCTTGTGGATGACACCCTTCAGAGAGTTTGTCACTTTAAAAATGGCTGGTTCAGCCCAGCCCAATTACTCCACACCCATCCTTACTAGGGCACCCTATTTTCATTTAATTAGTAAGTGTTGGCCCATGAACAGCAATTGGACTTTCATGACCTTTGTCTTATACAAAACAGACAACAATAATGTGAAAATGCTTCGGATAAATCTCTCTTATCTCCTCTCTTATGCTGGAATATGAAGGTCTGCCTTTTCTGGAAGGTTTGTCCAATTTCTGAGGAACCTCACATCATCCGCACTGCTAACCACAACCCATGAACCTTCCACACGTGTGGGTATTCAAACCTTCGACAGAGAATTTAACTGTTTAACCTTCAACAGAGATGAGTTATCTAAATTTTTCATCAGTTGCTTGGAATATTATAAATAAAATGAGAACAAAAAAAAAGACTATGAAGTCTTTACAATCCAGACGAATAACACATCTCATGTTTTGATACTCCTCCAGTGTTAGCCTATCACTACCTTTCCCCAAAAGTCAGCTCAGCTTCCTCTGGAAAGAGTATTTCCAGCGCAGTTTAGTGAAACCGCAGTTACACGTAGCTTCACCAAAGCAGAGACAAGCTCCATCCCATCTTGCACCAGGAATCGGGGTTACAATACGGTTTGTGAAGCAGAGTTCAGGAGCACAGCTACAGCTTTCAGCCCACCGGCAAGGAACACGGCAAGGAAGTGTAGTTACGCCGTAACTGAGAGCAGCCACGCTGCCGCCCGCCGGTGGGACAGCCAGTAAAAGCAATACAACCCAAAGGCTTCATCAGGAGGTTGTTCAGCTACTGCTGGTTTCTAGGAAATGACAAAACCTAAAAATACTGAGCTCTGAAGGAAGGAATCAATAGGTGAGGGAAGGGGGTACGAAGCTCTGCTACCCTGCACCACCCCAGTACCTTGTTCTGCACTGCGTAGAGTCATTCTCCATCCAACTACAGGAGTGACTTTGGCCCTAAGGAGGGCACTTCCTCCTTTCCACTGCAGAGATGGGGACCGATGCTCTCCTATCTCGTATTCCCTTCCCTCCGTTGCCTGGATTTTCCACATTCCTGCCTATATTCTCCTTTGGATACAGCTGCAAAGACTTTGATATTAGCCACTTCCCCCTTTTTAATTATTATCGACTAGTTTTCTTTTAAAAAAAAAAGTGTGAAGTATTAGTTATTCTCAAAGGAAAACATTTCATTTAATGACATATCTGTTCACAAATCACCAGTGATTGAAAATAGAATGTGTGCTACCACTTTGTGAAAGTCATTTACAGCACAGAAAGACCACTTTGGCAGACACATTTATGTCTATACAAGATTAGATTTTGCATGTATTATGGGCATGTGGCATATTATTAATTATTAACACCAAAAATAAATGTTTATGTTTGCAGAAAAACAAGCTGCTAAATTCTGAAAAAATATTGTCAAGGATTTACACATTGTGTCATGCGTGTTATGTAAATGGAAACAGCAGAGATGCAATATTTATTATTAGAACAAACCATTTCTCATTCTGCAAGCGGAAATCCAGCCTGTAATTTAGGTGCATCTCTGAATCAATGAGTCTGATACTTAGGAATAACCCTTTGTGCATCAAATAACTGATTTTGCCTTCTCACCGAGGGCATGTCTCATGGAACTCCTTGGCCCACACTCCCTGAGCACGGGAATTACTAAAACACTCCTCCCAGGAGACCTGAAATGGTTCATTTTCTAGCCGAGACCCGAGGAATCAGTAACGGGGTCCCGTGTCCTGCCAGTGGGAAACAATCCCAGCCCAATATAAAACCCTGCTGATGAGGTAGTTTCTCTCCTAGATTTCATACATACCCAATTTCAAGATTTCAGAGCAAGATGTCCTGTTCAGAGAAGCTCTCAGCCCTGAAACATGATTGGGAAAGATCTGCTTACCCTCTAAGGAGAAAAAGTCATTATCAAGCCGTATGGAAATGGATGCAGGAGTAGGATATCAGACTCGCATATCTCTTTATGGAGCGCGCATCGGTGCAACATCATACTCCCAGCTGGCAGCCCAGATCACCTTTCCCAGGGGTTGGAGGGCTTTTGAGAGCGCTGCGTGCCTCCACCGGCCTTTTCCATTAGAACTTGCCAGCACTGCTAGCCCAGTCCGCTCTGGGCAGAGCGCAATGATGGAAGCTGGGGTCTAGACAAGGCATTTGTAGCTGCCAGCATTTTTCTGTTCCGCCATCCATCCCACACAGAGAAAACCTCCTGCAAACCGTACTGTGATGGAGGTTTCGGAGCAAGGGGTGACGGTTTTTTCAGTAGCCTCCCTGCCCTTGAGCTGTGTTGAAGTTCAAGCAGTGGCAAAACGCTGCTTGGGGATGTCTGGGTTTTTACTGCTTGGCTGAACAGCATCAAGATTTGTCCCCCTGCCTGCACAAAGGCAGAAACCTTTAGATTTTGTCATTTATCTCAATACCGTTTTCCAACCATTCTGCTGGAAGTGACGCTGCTGGAGGCGCTAAAGGTGCAAGCCCAGACCAGCGCTCAAATCCTTGCCAACCAATTGACTTTAGAGGAGGTTAAACTACCGTGGGCAAAGCAGCAATAAAGAGGACAGACAAGCTCTGCCTCTGGGAGCGTTTCCTGTTTCTTGGCTATTTCTACCCCAGTCTCAGCTCGGCAGGGGCAAATTCACACTCCTGCTCTTGCCTCCCACACCCTTTGCCTGCTGCTGCCCAAACCCTCCTTCGGCTGGCGGCAAGAGGTCGGAAAGGCGCGAGCAGAGCAGCAGGTGGAGCGGGCAGCAGCCCCACAGCGATGCACAGCAGGACCTCCCCTGCCGCTGCTCAACCCCGGGAGGCTGCACCTGCTGCCCACTCCCCTGCCAGGGAACCTGCCTCCCCCTGGGGCAGCCACATCAGCCTCTGGGTTTGAGGTCAGGCCTCAGCTGCTGCCTCATGTCAGCCTATTTCGTTTCGATACGCTGAAACGCCGGGTTGTGGGCAGGGAAGTGTCTTTGGACACATTTCCAGGGATACCTGGTACTTCAGGCAAAGCCAGGGACTCGGCTCTGCCCAGCGCAGCATCCTCTGCTGCGGGGAAACGCATTAATAACATAATTCTGCTGTATCATTAGAGGTCAACTCGGACTAGAGCAGGTAATAAAAGATTCATAATGGCACATGAGGGGATGCACTAAATATCCAAACCGCAGCGTGAAATCGTGCAAAGCTTGATTAGGTTTAGGACTCGGTTAAAAACTTGCAGTTCGGCTGTTGTTTTACAGGAAAGTTTGCCATCAGCGATACCACTCTGTACCAGCAATTTCTGCTGCTTCCAGTAGAAGTGATGCCTTGTAGCAAGGAGTTTCCCAACAGGCATAGGTACTCCCATGCTCAGGTCGGTAATCAAAAACTAATCCCTGTCCTTGATTCTGTTCCGGGCCAATACCAGCTCTTACTGACAAGACATAAACAATACTGCTGGAAGTACTTTCAAGGTAACACATTCCCAGTGTTGTGACTTTCCATCCTTTGGTATTTAACATCTGGGTGAATCTTTGGTTTAGCCAATTTCAACACAGTAAGACAGGTAGCGGGATCTGCAGTAGTCCATACATTTTTAAATATTCCATTCAAACCTCAGTTAATCTTATTCTCTATCTAAATATCAAATCTGCTTTAGGAATCCTGCTAGAAGTCCAGTCTCGAGGTGCTGTGACAAGGAGTTCCCCAGTCCATTCACACGTGAACAATCATTACTCACTGCTAAAGGGGCTGCCAGAAGTTCAACTCAGGCATTCGCGCAGTATTTTCAGTTTGATTATAAAGGCATTGTCCTTTCCATGTTTTACTCCAGCTTCTGACTCTAACAAGCACAAAAAAAACCCACAGGCAAGTCTCGTCTAGCTGCTGAATTCCATCTGCTTTTCCATCCTTGCAACAGCCTTTGACAAAGAATTTAAATCAGATCCCTTCTTTCTGATGAGCTTACAGTTTGGCTGTGAAGTTTGGCCATATTGTCAAACTGGATTTGGTTTTTGGCCACCGTTTTTACCAGCACGGCACATCTAACCTCAGACTTGGTGACACTGCACTCGAACCAGCTGCTCCAGCTTTGATACAGAAGAGGCTAATATCATTAGTGGAAGAACTTGATGATGTTTGACATATCAAATTACTTGGTCCTGCCTTTAATCTTTGTGGCCAGCCTGTCCCACCAGCCAAGAGTCGGTCTCAGCACACAGACCAGCTCGGTGCAGAGGACGGAAAACTTCCAACACAGCCCCATAGGTGAGGCACCAGAGATGCTGGAGAAGGAATGGAAAGAGAGAAGCAACACCACTGCCCACGCAGGGAAACAAAAACTGGGAGGGAGTAGAAAGGCATCTTTTTAACTTTGCTGGTTCATCTACCCATAAGGGGAAGAAGTAAAACGTCCTTCTCAACAGCTCCTGCTATTTACACAACCTACCAAATTCCAAAGCCCAAACGGCGCACAAGTCTCTTGCTCAACTGGAAATCCACTGCCTCATTTCACCTGGTCGCATCCTGGCACTGCAAAACGCCACATCTTGTCAACCGAATACGATGGCACTGCTCGCCTACATGAACACATTTAACACCTCTGAATGTCCAAAACAGGCAAAGAAACGATACACACGGCTCCTGAGCATTCGCAGTACAGCCGGTGTCCAGCTGCCCAGAGCTGCCCCTGGAGTCGGGCAAACAGTTGCCGGGAGCGAGCACAACTCCCACGCGGGGCTCGCTGACCATGAGTAGGTTGAGATGCTGTTTCATAGCCTGGAGAAGGCTGAAGGGGGACCTGTGCATGTCCCTCGTTACAGTGACAGCAGAGGAGGGAGTGCGGGGGGAGTGGGGCAGGCAGAGCGGCATGTGGGGCCGGAGCCTCCGCATCCTCCTGGAGCGCAGGGGGACCGGTGCGAGGCGGCGGTCAGGGCAGCACCACATCACGGCAAACACCGCTGTCCCCCCGTCCGCC
>NW_010247539.1:19856-21321 GCF_000690775.1 Eurypyga helias | reverse complement strand
CGCTCGGCGAGGGGCGGACGGGCGCTGCCCCTGCCCTGCCCGCGCGCTTACAGCAGCAGTCCTCCCGCGCACAAACGTCCCTGCTGTCCCGACGCTTTGCCTTAACCCTCGGGGCATCTCCTGATGCCCGAGCATCCAACAGTTCTGTTTCTGCAGACCTGTAAAACTGAAGGGTGTCATTTCTGCGCTGACCCCTAGCCACCAGCCAAATTATGATAAAGATCAATATCAAATCAATATCAAATGATAGAAGAGACCACTTTTTGCCAGATTTGACTCCAGAATACCTCAGGAGCCATTAAAAACCATTAAAAAGTACTTTGTTCCCAGTACAGCAGCTTCTAAGAAACACAGTCCAGCTGGCTATACTGCCTCTCTACAGATTTACTCTGAATTTTCTGCTTACTTTCAAAGGCAAGAAGCTTAAAGAGGTTAGAGCCGCTCCTTTGAATTATTTAGCTATTCAGTAGGAAGCTAAAGGCTTTACTCTAACTTTCTATCAAACAGACTTGCTCTAAAATATTGATCACAACTGATGTTATACCTCGCTGAATACCGAACTGGGATTTATAAAACCCACCCACTGGTTTTTGTACTAACGGTGGGTACGGACAGAGTGTTCCTGCTTCAGGGAGACTGCAGCAAAGATGCTTCTAGAAAAACAGAAACTAGTATTAGAGGACAGGCTAACACCTTCATCATACACAATGCTGCAGGCACAGGACCTGGCACCACACCAGCTCAGGCATAACATGGTAGAATGTTCCAAAAAAGATAAGAAATGAAAAGGAACTTTAGCTTCTTTGTACGTCCATAGATGTCTGTAGCAAAGGACAGAGGTCTTATTTTCTCAGCAATGGTCTGATATCGTCACCTTGGAAATGGCACACAAGAAATCCTGAGGTGAGCAAAAGGCAAAAATGCCAGGAGAGGAAAGAGAAGTGCACTAGAAATAAGAGGCCATGGGGTCTAGGAAGCAGGAATTTAGTGATACCAGGTGTATAATTCCTGCCTCTGAATCACTCCCTGTGTGACCACGAGTAAGTCATTTAATCAATGTATGCCTCATTTTTGATCTAGAACAGGAAGAACATTGAAAAGGAGGTTGCATTACTCAGCTAATTAGTCAACACAAACCAAAGGCCTGTGTGGCTCGTGTAATTAACTGAGGGGCAGTAACAGAGATACTTCCCCAGTGTTTCGGTTTCCAACACCAGTGCTGCCATGCTCCAAGTGCCTCTGCCAACAGTTGTTGGGGTAGGAGGAACACAATCACATTATTCTGAGACACAGAAAACTGAATGAAAATTAGCTTTGAAAAGCAATGCATCTGCATAAAGACTGCAATTTTGACTGACCCTGTGCTGCTAGGAAAATTGGATCTGGATCCAGACTTGTCAGTAGGGTTTATATTCAATCCACTGCCACCCCCAGCTCTTGGGAGCAAACTTTGTTGCTCATTTCC
>NW_010247539.1:10252-19825 GCF_000690775.1 Eurypyga helias | reverse complement strand
ATTCCTGCTATGAAAGCGGTTCTCCCTTCTTCTGGTTTGACATAGCCTTAGCGCATTTTTTAGGGTTTGCTGGGGATTTTTTCCCCTGACAGGCTCTAAAGATAGTAGTGTTACAGAAGTCTAGGAAAACATGGCCCAAGCCATGCTGGATCCCACCAGCTCAGCAACAGGTTTCTTGCAAGACAATTGCCCAGTCTAAAGTAGGACAGTGGGCTTTACTGGAGCTAAGCAGGTCTGCTTTACAGACAGAAAACGTGGCTAGTCCATGTTACAAAGCGAGGTTTAGCAGCAGAACAGCTTGCAGGGCTGTCCTCGGTGGTGGAGATTGTGTCTTCCAACCTTTGGGGAACATCAAGAGGCTGCTCAATAGGGCAGGTGGAAGCATGGCTTTATCTGCTTGTTCAAATCCAGCTGCTTTCCCTGCTGACCACGCAGGGTTCCTGACCTTCCTGCCCTCTCACTCATTTTCCCTCACTTAATTAAGTTGCACTGTGCTGGAACTGCCACTGACCCAGTTCCCAGAGGCCCTCCTGCTCGCTTCGTTAACTCTGAGGGTAGGAGGATGTCGCAGATGGAATGTCCCTTCCAAAGGACAAAGGGAAGCTTACTCTCGCTTTCTCTCTGGAAGGTTAATCAGTGTCCCTGTCTGCACCACAGGCTGACCCAACCTTACGTAGCCTAGATACAACTTAGCAGGTTTTTAAATACAATTTACCCTATTCCCCAGTGTTCACTCCTTTGCTTCTATGGCCTTATCACCTGATAATTTATATGTACACTGCAGATGCATTAGGACAGCAATATTTTCTTTGTTCTGTGTTTGTACAGCCTCTTGCACTTTATGTCCCTTGCAGAGGACTTGGATTCTTGTGCATTCCAGCAGTAAGGAAACTAGCAAAGCTATTGGTATGCAGGGCCAAAAAAAGAAAAACAAGGTTCTGGTTTAGAGTGTCTGATTTTACTTTCCACTGTCACAGCCAAGTCCGTGAAAGCATAGAAGGAAAGTAGCCAACCAAGTGATCTGATTTCTCGGAGCTGATTTCTACAGATATGTGAAGGCCACAGGAGAACTGGCTGCCAGCTCATTCAAACTCTTCTCCAAGGCTATCACAAGGGATGCTCTGCTTGTTCATTACATGCTTTCCAGAGCATGGAATCACAGAAGATTTTAGGTTGGAAAAGACCTTTAAGATCATCAAGTCCAACTGTTAACCTAATACTGCCAATATCATCACTCAACCATGTCCCCAAGCACCTTGTCCACAGGTGTCTTAAATTCCTCCAGGGACGGTGACTTCACCACCTCCCTGGACAGTCCATTCCAATGCCTGACAACCCTTTCAGTGAAGAATTTTTTCCTAATATCCAATTCTAAACGTCCCTTGGCACAATTAGAGGCAGTTTCTTCTTGTCCTGTCAAGGATGACTCTACAGCAATGGCAAAAATGCTTGTCCAAAAGAAGGCAAAGTTCAGTATTCCCACCTACAGTTTTGCTGCTGTGAACAGGTACCTGCTTGGCCATCAGTTCCAGCAGCAGTCTGTTACGTGATCTGCTGCCTTTCCTGCCTCACACACAGAGCCAAGAGCATGCAAGGGCACACTTTTCCAGGCTTTGCTGATGAGAGTTTTAGCACACATGGTCCTAAACAGACTATGTACTGCGGGGCACAGAGGAGCACAGGAAGAATTCCAGCTGCACATAGCAACTTTGTTCACAGGTTTTCAATATCAGCAGGGAAGCAAGACAAACCCTCAGAAGCACTAATGTTTTCAAAGCTGGGACAAATGATCACGTGACCTACAACTAACTAATCTAATAGAAGCCGCAAAACTCCCAAACCAGGAAACCCATCAAGAGGCTGAGACCTTCTGGGATAGTTGATAATCAGGGACTTTGCCCTAACCACAGACAGCAGTTGTATGAATCAAAACTGAATGCCAACTCCCACACTCCCTCCACCCTTTGGAAGCTGGGCTCCAACTTGTAATTATCTAAAAACCTTCCATCCCTTTCTTCCTATCCCATTGTCCTGTGTCTGGGGATATCCCCCTTTATGAAATGATGCTTCAGCATCCTCCAAAACAAGCTGTTTAATTTTCAACAGCATTTATAGTCAGACACAAGCCCTACATTCATCTTACTCCTCTCAGGCTGCTGCTTTGGCCAAGTAGCAGCATTTGCTCTTATGCTCTGCCAGCCTGAACTATCGGCAGAGCAGCAGAGGAGAGGACCACCAACAAGACTCCAAAGAGAGACTGAACTGCCCCACGCTATTCTTAACTAACTCTCCCTTTCAAACTGCCCATTATGCTTGTGCCTGGCTGATCAAGCAGAACAGGGGCAAGCTGGCCTCACGCCAAGGCCAAAGAAACCGCTGTGGTTTTGTGCTCGCGGCACTTACCTGATTCTGTAGTTTGCTGAATGTTTCCCTGTCCCAGATCCTCCCCCTCTGTGTGGCAGGTAGGAAAAAAGCCTCCAGCTCAGGAAACGCAGGGAACACATGCAAGAAACACCTGGCTGTCTCTGAGGTTGTGCCCTGCCTGGCTATTCCACTGAAGCCATTCACATGGGGTTTTACTGTTTGTTTCATTCAATTGTTTACCTCCCTACCATGTCCTGGGGTAGGAAATCTTTGAAGCATTTCAGCCCTTCATCCCACGCTAGGCCCTGAGGATGCTGCTGTCCTAGTCCTGCCAGCCCCAGCTCTCAACAGACAAGCTCAGGGTACACAGCTCTTTCCTATAGCAGGTCAAAGACAACCTTTGCGCAAGCTAGTGTCCTGTTCTTCTCAGAGCTGACCTAACCATAGCAGAGTCTCTCGTCGCAGAATGCCATGCTACACAGGGCACAAAGTTGTTTTGAATTTACCATCAGTTAATTTAACATGAATCCTTAGTTCTTCTATTGGAAGAGACAAGGAATAATCAATTCTCATTTACTTTCTCAAGGCCATTCCGGATTTTATAGATCTCCTGCAGGCTGAAGAACTACCCTGCCAGGAGGGGCTGCCTGGCCAAGGTCTGAGCTGGGGAGAGGGATCACGTCCCAGACTGCCTCAGCAGCTCCTCCCTTGATTGCTCTGCCATAGTTGCATTTCTAACATCCAATCCCTCACTTGCTCACCTCACAGGTCCTGCCTCTCTCGAGTCCTTCTTTAGGTTAGCTAACCTTTGCAACAAGAGAAATCACTGCTGTGGATGTGGTCTTGCTTTCCCATGCACCCCACTCACAGTATGCATTCACGCACTTAAGGCCAAGACAAAAACAAATTCACACAGGCAGATAACAAGGTCCTAGTTCTAAGAAAAAGACAGAAGTCTCATGTGTGAAAATACCATAATGCAAGAATTAAGTTTTTTTCTTTCTTTTGACAAACTCAAAATAACAATAGTAAGAGCTAAAGAAGCTGGGTGATTTACCTTCACACCCACTCCTGCTTTCTTACAATGTCTGTCTGCCTGCTTAGCCCAGGCACCTTGTGCAGAAAGCCATAATTAAATAAGTGTTGGGGGGGTCAGGAAGGGGAGGACGACTAATCACTGAGTCTTAAAAAAGGCTTATTTGAGAAAAGATTCAGGTGGACTTTTATCAAGACCAGCAAGCAAAGAATACATCTGCAGGGATCCTAACGCTGCTTTACTTTGAGGAATTTCAGACTCTGCACCACAATTCTCTCCTTCATGGTGTCCTTTAAGATCTTACAATAGAAGTGAAAAGACCTTTCTGTGCACATTTGCTAGTGCTTAGCACACAGAGACATGGGAGAAGACTTGATACCAAGCAAGATTCAGATTTTCCTGAAGAAAATCTGAAGAAAAATCAGATTACAAGTATTTGAGGTTGTTCTATCTTTTGCCAAAGTAGAGAAGAACATTGAACCAAATAGTTCCAAACTCAAACAGCCCTATACTCTGACAAAGGGATGGGATCTCATTAGGACTGAAGGGAGTTTTGGCCAGCACACCTGAACTGGGCTATTGACCAGGGACTGAAAAAGCATCTCATCCAGATAAAAAAAAAAAAAAAAAATCCCTTTTTGTTAGACCTGGACTCTTCTGCATGAGTTCAGGAGTCCAGCAACTGCTGCACACCTCTTCAGATGTGCCTTTGCCACCCTTGTAAAACTCACCCTCAGCTGGCTGCAAAGAGGAGAACCACATCAGCTTCCCAGACACACAGTGATCTGCTAATGCACAGAGGGTAGCAGTCTTCTCCGGAGCCCTACTCCATGACCAGCTACGTCCAAAGCACCTGCTGCTTTTCAGCTCACGGCTTTTGTCTGCAGGATGAGGACTCGAGGTACTGCCAAGAGAATCCACCCCATGGTAGAGCAGTTATGGCTCAGCAAACATCTTGGATTTAAACCACAAAAGCATTCACCCTTGATAAAGGCTTCATCTCAACACAGCAAAACTAGCATCTCCAGCATACTCCAACACGTGGGAAGTGTGATCTGTTTATTCTGCGTTCCTCATATATAATGCTGCATTCTAAGACCATGGGAGAAAGTCAGGCTAGAAGAGAAGTAGGTAAGTCCCACTCCTTTCATTCAGACGTGACCATTGGCTTAGAGAACACGGGTGTCAGCCTTCGCACTTCTGCCAAAAGCCACTAGACATCCCCATCACGTACTGCTTCTCCAGAGAGCAGAGCTATGACTCACCCCAGGGCATAAAGGAAACAAACTCATTGTCATTAAAAAGCTATTATCTTTAATGAAAGCTGGAGAAAGTTCAAAGTGGCCAGAAGTCTTATTTAGAAAATAGGAAAGATAAATACTTTAATAAAAAGCTTTTAGTGGTTTTCTCTCTGGGTCCATTGCTTTCCCAAAGAAAAGGAAAGAAAACCAGCCAACTTTTCTGAACCAGGTACCTTCAGTTTTCTTTTCCTAAGAGAAAATAAAGGAACAATTTGTAAAAGTCTGAGCCATGAGGTGGGACACTATGAACAAGGTAAGCCATTCCTTCCCCTAAGCAGAAGAAAAGCCTTTAACAGGTTTGCATTCAAGTCGAACCTGGAATTTTTCCCTAGTCTGTGAAGGCCCAGGATAGCACCTGACTTCACAGAGCACTAATAGGAATCATTTAAACCCAGAATAAGCCCAAGACAAGACACACTGACTAGCAGAAGGAACATAGTACCTAAAATCCTCTATCAGTTCCGCAAACTACATGACCGTGTCCCACATTAAATGAAAAGCAGTGCCTCACTTTTCAGATTCCTACCAAACTAGCTCTGTTCTCATGCTTTCCCCAGTTGCCTCCACAGACAACTGCCTCCTCCTTCAGCCCTTGCACCTCTGCATCCTCCTCCAGCAACACTCCTCCTGCAGCCAGGCCACGCTGTGAGATGCTTGAGGAATGGCAGGCAGCAGCAGCCTTCCCTCCCTTCACTGGCATGGACTGCAGCTCAGTGCCTCTTCCTTCTGCTGCCCATGGGTACTTTGCTGCTGGTGTTTAAGAATGGAAGACCTCAACAGAGTCATGTATAAAGCAGCCAGGGACTTCTCCCAGCAAGTCTGGCCTCACTCCAAAGAACCTGTGGCTCAACTGGAAGATGAAAACTTTTTGTCTTCCTTAGCACAGACCACTTTATTCCCTTCCTATGAGGAATCTCCAAATGTGCATGAGTTGTTATAGAAGAAACAAGGAATTGCACACATACCCCAAAACCAGAAGGCTAGCTCAAACCCCACAACATCAGTCTTCCCAGTCACCATCAGATCGTCCTGTCTCACGTAAGTTGATCACTTTGGCTGTGTTCTCAACACAAGAACCTGGGACTCCAGGCCACCATTTCTCCTTTTCTTTAGTCACAAGGAAGCAGTTGCAACTTGGCATAGGCCAGAATCCAGGCCCCTTTGTTTTTTCAACAACTGGCTATTTATAAGATTAAGATGAAATAGCTAAAACATCTTCATTTTCTGTAACTAATAAATCTAAGAGAAACTTCAAGGGATTTTTTTTACAATGGTTTTCCTAAAGAGACAATTAAAAATGGATATTGTCTTTCTAATGCAGCATAACACTTGCTGGGGATTTATAGCAGAACCCTTCTATATCTCAGGATAAATTAATCCACCCAGAGCTAAAGAAAACCCCACTTATTTATTTAGTGAATTGTCAAGTCAGTTGATCTGACTTATGAGTTGGCAAGCCCGAATGGGTCAGAAGTTACAGCATCAGGCTCCAGGGTGACACCACCACTTGTCCTCTGGGACCCCATACAACACAGGAACAGTTTGGAATATTCTTCAGTACAGTTTCTGCATGCAGTTATCACCCAGGCTGTGCATTCTCTCTGCTCAATCTCTCCCCAGATGTTACAAAAGCAAAGCAAATGGAAAGCAAAGTGATACAGACACTATATCCTAAAGCGATATAGATGCTGCTCAAGGAGGATACCAAGCTGCCTCTAAATTCAAGTGCAAGCTTAAATATACCTGAAATACTACACTGCACACAGGCATATCTGTTCTGAGTAACCAGACTCTGTAATGAGCGACACAATCTGCAGAAGAAAGCAAGTATACTTACTATAACTGGTCCTGTTTTTAAGTTTCCAGTTGATTGCACATCCTAGGAAACCTTGGCTTTAAATAAATCTCTCCAATAAACTGAACACGCATTAGTATCTGACTAAGATATGTGAAATTTGAAAGACAATTGGTCTAGCACCAGTGTGCATCTCAGAAATCTAAATTGCCCAGTTGGAAAACAGGTTGAGTATCACCAACATTAACCAAGCTTTTAGCTGATACTGGTAACTACATAAATAGAAAAAGCAACTGATTTCTGATTACAGTGTCTGAATCTCTGTGGTCCAGGTGCTGCCTGTATCACACAGACTTTGTTTTATACATGTCAAACTGTCCAACAGCCAAAGAGGTCAGAGAACAGAGCCCAGTTTAATCTCTGCTGTGCAGAGTTCCTGGAGCCCGCAAAGAGAAAAACACCTGGTCTGATCCGCACCTCTGCCTGCCAGAGATAATCCAAGTGCATTGCATCTCACGGATGCAGTGAGTCAGACACATCTGGTGCAATCTGCCTACCAAGTGTCATGGAAATTACTGTTTCAGTGTTGTAAGCAAGGCCTGATCCTGCTGGGTCCAATCTACCAAACAGGCCTCATTTGTACTGGCACCTCCCCATCCTCATTGGGTCTTTTCACTTGACCAAACATTTGTAGGACTAGACCCAGAAGAATTCTGGGCCCCTCCTCAGCCTTGGAGCCACGCTGCCTCTTGAAATGTACCCGCTTCCCTTTCTTTTAACAGGAAAAAGATAGTAAATAGACCCTTGTAAATTAATAAAGTTACAGCTAGTCTAGAGAGCAGCAGATGTTTATTTGCAATAAGCTACCACTTAGGTGATGAAACCAAAGGCCTTACCTACAATGAATATATTACCACAAGAGATTCAAGGATACCCATCTGCACAAATTCAGTCTCTCAGATGATGGATAAACACTTCAAAGAACATTAAGAAGCAGCAGAGAAATATGATGAGAAACAGAGCTAAAAACCAAAGCAGTGACCCAAACTCCCCAGGTCAACTCTCAGCACAAAGGGTCCTTTCTGTGACTGGCATTTCCGCATGTAACTGGGAAGCAGCATGCAGTAACAGCAAGGATGAAAATAAACAGAAGCTGTAACACTACCTCACCTATTTAACAGTTTTATTCAATTAATACAATTTATGTGACAGAAATGGTCACATTTATTTTCTAGACTGAGAAAACAGCAGCAGCTGTCGCGGACAGGGGGAAGGCACTGGACCAGTCAAGCAGTCATGTTCCTTGGGCAACACCAAGTCACTAAGACACAGGGCTCCCTGCACTATGAAATTTAGTAAATGCAAAGAGAAAAATATTTTGCTTTATTTTACTTGGAGGAGGGTGCACTTTCCTCTCCTCTAGAAATCAACGTTTTTACTATTTCAATGCGGTTTCAGCTATAGCCAGGTTTGAATTATAGAACCCTGGGAGAAACTTAATTTGCCTCCCCAAAACACATTACTCTCTTCAATACCCAGTCTCCTACTCAGATCCATGAAAAATGATGCCATAAATTACATCATGAAGAAGAATCTTGTAAACAACAAGAAATTCAGTGTGTGAGGAAAACATTTTTTTCCCTTTGCTATTAATGTGTGTTTTATATAAACAAGCTATAAAACTCCACCAAGGCATTTCCAACAGAATTCAGTTTGCATTGGTAAGAAACTGGCTGTATTTTTCTTACAGTAACTGTAGAAACTAGCATATTAAAGACCTCCTAGCGGCTTGTGGAAGATATGGGGTACAGGTTCGACCTAAAGCAATTCAGCAGATGGAGACGTTTCTAGACAGCATGTTCAGAAGACTGCAGTGTAGGAGTCCTTTATTTCTTATCAGTAAGGATAATTGCATGAAAACAGGAGTTTCCTGTTATTCTCATATCGGAAGGCACATTCATTTGTTGATGAAAATCAGAATTAGTCACCATGGAAGTTTTAACAGTGATACAAGCAGAGGATGCCAAGATTTGGGTAAAAGGGGTTAACTGCAGCTTCTCCTGTTATTTCTGAATCCTTTCTGCCCTGTGACCTCACAAGTTTACACAGGCAGATTACTAAATCCATCTCTCCAGGCCTTCTGGTGGGATCTGCCCCTGCCTGCAGGATACAGGCCACCAGTCCCTACGTATCTTCTAAGATTACTAGCAATTCCTGACAAGTTAGATTAATTGTGCTATGGATGGTAAAGGAATGCATTCTGCTCAATGACCAGAGCTGCCTACACACTACAAAGCTATTGTTCAGTCACTGGACCAGGATTTTACCCTAATACATCAGAGAAACAAGTTAAGAGCATTTTTTGGTTTCTTTTCCCAAAACTGTATTTCCATGGACTTATGTGACCCTGCCAAGTTGCTTTAAAAATTAATAGAAGTGCTGTGCATTTCTGTTCCATCTACAGCATAGCATTGCTATCACCACTGCCAGACCCAGAGCCTTAATGCAAACAGCCAGGAGTAGACATCTGGATGACAGAAGGTCACTAGAGTTTAAATAACAACATTCTGAAGGGACTTGTAATAACATTCCTAATGAGTCCAAGAAATTTGCATTATAAGCCCAAATCACCTTAATACGGTTGCTGAATATTCCTTATCTATCTCTGCCAATAATGAAAATAATTCTTAATAGTTTCAACATTGCCGAAGGAAAGGGAGCCACAAAAAGCAGCCCACAAGCACTGCAAATCTAAGACACGAGGAAACTTCCATGTGTGAAATTTAGGTTCTAAAAGCTATAATCATGTTGATAATGTCTTGAACCCACAGTGTTCCAGTGCTCTAGCTCTTGGCTTCTGGAGCCTTTATAGGTTTAAGGATCAGGCAAACCTACAGGAAAGCACAGCTCACCAAGTCCATCGCCCATGGCTGACCCCAGTGATGCACTTCTGAAAGCCTGAGAGCTCCTGTCTTGCTAGCCTTGCAGACCACCCATGCAGCTTTGTATCTCCCTCCTCCCAGCTCTTGAGCCACAGTTGGGGGAACAGCACTGTGATAGACAGATAGACTCCCACC
>NW_010247539.1:0-10234 GCF_000690775.1 Eurypyga helias | reverse complement strand
ATATGGGTGAGCTTTCCTTTTCAGTGTGAGAGAAAATCATTAGGCTCATCCCCCTGCCACAATTCAGACAGGGAAAAGGCAGCTCATGAGAGACTGTGACCTTTTCCTTTTGTGTAATAAATAAAGAAAAACCCCACCCCAAACCCAATAAACAGCAGTGGGGAGAACCCAGCAATGCAACTTCCAGAGGCCTGCAACACAGAGCAAGAGAGGCACTCAACTGGAAGGACAAGCCTGCATCACACCTCTCATGCAGCAGGCTGTGACATCTTTTGTGCCTGTTGCATCCAGTCCACGTGGCATGGTGAGCCCTGCACTCAGCAGTTGTGCCACAAGTCTGGCTATCACACAGAACCCTGATTCTGTGCTCTGTCACTGAGGACAGCCATCTGTGCTTCCCTCTGCCTGCCCTGCTCTATTCCTGCAAGTATGTTTCTCTGGGGCAGGGTCAAAAACAGCCAAGTCAGGAAAACAACAGCAAAGTTTTATCTGCTTTATAAACTAATAAGATGACTCAGAAGGTGATACCTCCTCACCAAGCCTTCCACTTCCCAAAGGACTATGTAACAGCAGGTCTACTTGGTCAGCTCTGCTAGAAAAAAGTGCCAGGTTTGCAGGCAAATTCATTCACCAGGTCACTGTAAGTCGTTGAGACACTAGCCCTCATCAGCAACCGTCTCACACCCACTGATGCTGCTACCTGCCATTACAGCCAGCAACCTCACATATGGGAGCTTCAGCACCACTTTGGTACCCAGCAAATCATCCATGATCAGAGGAAAGACTGGCAGGGAGTATGTGTCATAGTTCAGAGGAGTGACAGAGAAGGTTTACAGAGGCAATCATGACAAGGAGCACAAAATATGCCACCCTCATGACACAACAGCAGCTGTTGTGAAGGATGTGCCTGATATACAGGGTTAGGTCAGCTGGGAACTAACATAACCTACCGATTGCTGTGAGCACCTTTGGCAAACACCTTTTCCCCCAGGCAGTTTTCCCAAGCTTGACTAAGGCGTTACCACAGCGACATAAATTGCTGACTAACAAAACTTCTCAGACACTTCTAGTCGTCCTCTTGCTGATTTCCAAGAAAATTGCACCTATAAATATCATGCTGTAAAAAAGTGACAGTGAATACTCAAAGGAAAAGTCTGCTTTGAACTGCTGGTGTCAAGGGCCTGGTCTGCATCCACTGAAAAATGGTTCACTCTCAAGGCAGACCTTCCCCATGAGTGCTGTATCTCCAGGAAAAAGTAAGTTTGTCTCTCAGCAGACAGAATTACTGCAAACACAAATGGACACTAAGCGAGTGTAACGTGTAACAATTACAGCATCACTTCATAAGCTTGCAGATGGCTTGCAACCATTCGCATGAGATGGCAACCATCTTTCTTCAAATTACATTTTCCAGCTGGATTTGGGAAAAGTGGTGGGAGTAAAGCAATGTCTATAATTGCTGCAGGTGTGCAGCACAAAAAGCGCACGTACTCCAAGCTGCTAAGCAAGGGCAGAGGTAGAGCTTAGTATTTCTTCTCACTGAAAAATAGTATCCAGAAGTTAGCCACAGCCTATGGGCCAGGCTCTGTCCCGCACTGATGTGCAAGCATTCCTCCATCTGTGGGCAGATCAAAAGCACAAGCCTCACCGTTTCAGTTAAAGAGCAGCCCTGAACCAGAAACTATTGAAGACACTGTGGCCACCCACAGTGGGAAGTGCAAGCGTGTGTGGAGCAGAACGAGTGTGTGCTACTCTGGGCCAGCCCCCGGGGTAGTGACACACCACTGCAGTGTCAGAGAGCGGCTTTCAGGAACTGGCTTCAGGGAATCCATCTTGGCAAGCAGCACAGTGTGGGGCTGCATCTGCTCACCTACCACCCCACGCAGCAGTTCAGGCCCTCAGCCCACTGGACAGGCATCTGCTGCCTGTGGGAGATGGACAACATGCCTGGCTTCTCCGTACAGTCTGTGCCTAGACCACACCTCCCAAAAGTCTCTCTGGCCTGGACATCCTTGATGAGGAAGGTTATACAAACCCAAGGGAGTCTGTGCAAAGTAGAGAAATGAAGACAGCACCTGGCCTCGGCCTTTGCTTTGAGAGAAGACTAAGGAAGTCAAGCTTATTCTCAGCACTAGAAGGAAGACTTCAAGGTGATGCAGCCACAGCATTTAGAACTAAGCAGAGCAAGTGACAAGCAGTGAAGTGCAGACTATCCCAAGAAATCAGGCAAATTCCCAGTCATCAGACAGAAATGATCCTGAACATGTTCCCATAAACCCAAATCAATCTTAGCAATTCCATTATACTCCCTTCGATTTACACTCTGAATATGGTCTAGCACAAAAAATATTTTTTACCAATCACCAGGACAACTCTGTCATTACCTGCAAACTACCAGGTATTTCCCATCCATGTAACAGAAGACTTGGCCCCATTCCAGTCACTGGAAGGCCTGTAGCAGGGGCCACATCCAGTTCTTGCTAGCCTCACCTTGGCACAGAGCAGAGAAAGAGGTGAAGAGAATTTCTTCAGACCCTAAGGTTTCTGTAAGCATGAAAAGAATCATTCCCAGCACTTCTCTTCAAAGTTTATTTACTGTGGAACTATCTAGAAGGCTTCAGGACCGGTCTGTGGTAGGTATCACGGGGCAAAGGGGAGATTTTAGTCGTGTGTCGAGAACCTCGGCAACAAGCCAGAGCTCTCACCATGCCTGCTCTGTTCACCCTGTGAAGAGCGTGTCAGTCCTCCTGCTACACAGGGACCTGAACCGGAGCATCAGCCAGGTGGTCTGAGCAAGAAAAAGTCACAGCAGGGGGCAGACGGACATAAACTGCAGTTTTCTGCAGGATGAAGGCTGCCAGAAGACAGCCAGTGCAACGTCAAAGGGTCTCAGCCCCATCTGTGACCAACGCCTGAATGGGGAAGTGCCTGGGAACTACAGCATAAACCAGCACTTCCCACAGTGCCACAATAGACTTGGGCTGAACCAAGACACTTGGCTTTACCCCACTGCTGCAAGGGAACTGATAAAAATGGATCAGAAGAGGAACAGAAGAGTCTATAGCTACAGAATATCTATTTAGAAACATTGGATGCTGTAGGAGAAAAACTCTTTGCTTGGGGAAAAAAAAGTCTTCCCCTTACTGCCTATGGGGCAGTCAGAGTGTCCCAAAATCTGTATCTTCCTAGAGCAATCACAAACCCAAGTTCTACTTCACTGCTGTCTATGATAACATCTAGTTTGTCAACACACCCGATGCATCAGATAATCTATGGCAGAGCAGAGATGGAGGCAGAGGAAACGATGCAGAGTAGAAGCAGCAATGAGTACTCACTGTGCTATCCCATAAGCTAATGCAGCTGCTTAACATTATTTTAAAAAGAATAATCACCATGCAGTCAAAATGATGGCTAGGTGTTTGGGAATACAAATGTGAAACCTCTCACTGCATGAACATCTGTCTATTAAAAGCAACATCAGAGAGAGAAATAATCTGTGCTGTTTTCCTCTAAAATGCTCGTGGCACCAAGAGACAGAGCTGTTTGAGGAAAAGTAATCATTTGCTTAAATGTATCAGCCCAGTGAGTGACTCCAGATTTCAGAATTAGAAAGTTAGAGTACATACAGCATTGTCTGTTCCTGCTCTAACTGATGGAACTGACAATTCTGACTTCCTCCTCACTGCCCTGCTCAACCACTTCACAGGAGCAGAATACGACCTCTGGACATGCTGTGATTATCCTCTGCTGGCGTCCGAGAGCTAGTAGGGACCTCTCTGTGCAAAGAAAAAGCTGTAACTCAGCCTTTGCCCAAAACATACCTCCCTGATTTCATAACCTCATTCAAAGCACCAGCAGACACACTCCGGAGCTGACTGGTGCCTGCAAGTCAGGCAAGCAATGGGGCAACAAACACCAAGGACAGCTCTAAGGAGGAGAGCCGCAAATTCCTTTAAATTCATTGTTAATCTCCACACCCCATCTTTTATCAGCGAGCTACAATAAGATTTTTCACATGGGGAAATCTTGCCCCCACACTGGTATAGACAGTAGTTTGTTGGGCAGTTTTTCTGTTAACCAGGTCTACTCCATCACTTGGCTGTAACACTGCTGCAGTTCAACTTTCTGAATAGCTTATGGTTACACACAGGACAGCTACCTGAGCCCCCAGCATCCCACACTGCTGAGCCCATAGCTGGCCACAACCAAGTTCAGCCAGCTCCCCATTACTAGGGGTGTTCGGAGAAGCAGCAGAAAGTGGGCTATCCCCTATTACAGAAAAAGAGATGTTATGGTATAAACATGACCCCCAGCCTATGTTTACCAGCTGGGCCTACCACATATCCCCATTTTCCTGAACTCTATCCAGACAGACTTTTGGTAAAGGCAGCCATGATCACATTTTTGAGCTCATGCATAGGAATTTGGAGCAAAGGTGTGAAAGGAGTGCTGGGCGCTACTCCCTAGACCCAAACTAGTTCCAGAAATGAAGTATCAGCGAACCAGATAAAACTGAAGCCATGCCCAAGGTGTTCAGCTGTTTGTGGGAAACTCCAGCAGATGAAAGCATCGAAGCAAAAGCTTATCAGTACAGAACTCCTCCTCTATCTCTCTAAATAAAAACCTCTAAACGGTTCAGATTCACTTGCAAATTACTTTTAGGGTTTGTCTCCATCACACTTCTTACAGATAAGCTAACGACCACTGGTCTAGAAGTTTATTTATTACAGCGCACTGCAGTAAGGACCAACTGAAAGCATCCCAACTATATGCACACAGAATGGACTCACAGCTTGATGCAGAAACCCCACCTGGCCCTTCCGAAGCTTTGGGCAACACACAGACACAGCACCCCCTACAGCTGCCAGGTCCAAGATCTCCAGACTCATCCTAGTTCAGCGCCTGCAGTTCAGTTTCTCCACCTAACCAGTCCCTGCACCCAGACTAGAGAGCATTTAAGAGTTGCTTACAGTGGGTCAACTATCATCAGGAAGTTTTGTCTTCCACTCCACACCTATGTGCGACAGCAGCACCTGAGCAACTTCTCTTGGAGAGCTAATAAAAGATGCAAAGAAGTCATTCCAGGTACATCTGTCCTTACAGCTCCCACTGGACAATCAGCACTCTCCAGTCCCTAAAGTATGCTTGCTGGTAGGTATGCTCATTACATTATGAAAGTAATTATATTAGCAGCAGTTCTGATCCCTCATCATTATGTTGTTTCAAGAGATTATGCTGCTTACATTAACTGAACGGGAAAAATCTCTACCCAGTTTAACGGAAGACTGCTTTAAATGCCAATTAATAGCTAATCTTCCACCATTGCTGCTTCCCACTAAACATACATGCCAAAGTCTGTTATCAGCTCAGATACCAAATCCTCCCATAACCACCAAAACTGTTATTTATGCTTTTAAGCAGCAGAAATACCCTCTGACCTTGCAGGTTGCCGTATAGAACTTCCAGTCCATTTAAGTATGAATTAAGGTGTTGCTATCAAACTGTAAAAATAACACAGTAATACTTTCAACGCTGTAGGATTCATTCCTTAAACATTTTCTCAGCCTGATCCATGCCTCACTTTTGCCCTTCAGCTACCTCAAGCTAATTGTCACCACTGGGCTAGTCAGCTCACCACAGCCACTATCAGGCACCAGGCCCTCTGCTGGCATCTAGCCTGGATGACCCACCAGTTACAGCTTCCACAGGCCCAGAACTAGCAACTGGGGAACCTTCAACAGCTGCCAGGTGGCCCTGCTCCTCAGGAACCCAACAGGGCTGCCAGGGGATGGATTTTTAACCCTGTCCCTAAGGCACAAACCTGCTGCTGCACTACTTCCCAATATGGAGAACAGCTACTCCCATCCTGAGGCCTGGGGATTGAATCTGGACTTGCTGAGATACTGCAGGTTAATGCATACCCCAGTTCTTCAGCTTGAAGGGGCCATTTACTTTATTAGCATTGCCAGTGGGGTGTACAAAAGCTACCAGAGCAGGACCTGCATTAGACATCTGCCAAGGCCTGATTGCCTGTGTATCACGCAGACACCACTCCTAACTGCCAAGCTAATGGGCACAGCAGATGAAGAATGCCTGCTCCCTCCCTGCAGAACACACTCGCCACCATTCAGACCCTGTACGTGTGCAGATGGCACAGCACACATGCATTAGCACAAGGCTTTTCAACCCTACTGAGGCCAGATGTGTATGGCAAATTGAACTGGGCTATGGAAGTCAGAGGTACAGGAAGCAATACATCCTAGGGCTCTTGGCTACCTCCCTCTGGTATTGGGAAAGCCTTTAGCTTCCTCCTTTAGTTATACCATTCCCTACTTCAGCACATACATATAATCCGTATTTAATTCTCCTGCTCTGCAAAGCTGGAAGCTTGCCAGACAGCATCCAGGGGAAGGCTGCAGGATCTGAATGAACATCTGTCACCAAGTCTCTGCCAGAAGTGGTCATTCCACCTAGCTGAGCACACTGCACACTGCTCCCCATCCAGGAGCCAAGGGAGAGCCCTTGTTCCAACAGGCGAAAGTGCAGACTGCACCTCTCCCTTTGGTCTAGCAGACCTGTTGTCGACCTTTCAACATGCAGTTGAAAACTCCACTAGTATTTCCTGTAGCACAGCAGCAGCCCCAAGTCTTGGCTAAGCACTTGGATTTCAGGGTATGTGAAGCTACACTGCCATGAGATCATGCTCCTTCCTCAGCTGAGGCAGCTCAACATACGAAGCCCTGTTGCCATCCAACTCCCAAAACAATTAGGAGATTCAGAAATTGTCTGTCAGAAGCATGTAAAGAGAATTTCAGTCACCAGCTGAATTCACCCAGTACTCCAATTTTATTAAAGACAGGCTCTAAACAGTACAGAAATACAGATGCCCCTTCCCCACTTTCTGGATGACAGGGAAAAGAGAGCCAAGACTTGAATTCCTGCTCCCCATCCCCAGCCCCTTACACAAGGGGCCATCTACCCATACTTGACAATCACTCTAAGCAAATGCTTCCTTACTTTTAATGTTTGTGGCAACATAACATCTGCTGTCAGGTGGTGAATGCAACCCTTGCAGACAAAAGCATCCAATAACATTATACATCCAGCAAGTTCCAGAATCCATTACAGTTAAATGCCTCACCCAAAGGGAAAGAAAAATTTAACACCATCTGTAAGCTGGCAGGACACCAATTTATCACTCCTGCTAGCTCTGAGAAAAGACCAGAGCTGTGGCAGGGTGATGTGAATACAGTGGCTTGGACAAGGGATCACAGGCAGCAGCACAGAGAGGGACATCATTAGCAGAAGACAGGCTTCTGCTAGTACACTGAAATCGCAGCAGCTCCCAGGACAACGTCCGGCACATCTCAACCTGTTGAGAAAACAGCCAACATTGTCAGGCCATGTTATTGCAACCAGCAAATACATAGCTTTCAGCTCTCCTCCAAAACCCTGTTAAACAGACAGTAAGGGTTGCTCTGCAAACAGCAAAAACTTCTCTGCCAGGCACTCCAAATGGGATGTGTTTTTCAAACTGCATCGTGGGAGCTCTCAGTAGTATTTGATGAAAGCCTGGGGGAGCTGACTGAACAGTCCCAGGTCAAGGTGTCTCCGACACAGACCACTCCTACTCCTGAGTTCAAGAGTGACATACAGAAAGGTCACACTTATGCTCTTCATAGATACAAGCTACACCAAGGAGACTTCAGCCTCCTTGGAGATACGATAGCTCACATCAGGAATCTGAACAGCAAGGCAAGGCTGTAACTGAATGAAGCCAGTAACAAGAGCTGTTTAGCCAACGAAGTAATGTTCTGTTAAGCAGATTTTCTAGAGCATTTGTGAAATCCTAATCAAACAGAAAAATTCTCAGAAAATATCACAACCTGCTGTAATAAAAAAGGTAGTAAAAAGAACACCCAAAGCAATCCCTCTCTTGCAAAAAAGACATATGGCTGGAAGCTGACTTTCATCCACACTTTTCCAACGCACTGAAAACCTCCCATTCAGAGGGGGTAAAAAACAAGTACCAAGAACAAAGTTCCCTGACCCTGTAGTCATTTTAACACTGCCTGAACAGGGCAAAACAAAAAAGCTACACTTATGCCCATGAAGTTAAACTGAAACCTATCAGGACTCTAGCCATATAATTGAGGTCTTCTGAAAGCAAGAATTCTTTCATTTCTGATCCTGAAGTCTTTCACACGTCAGATAGTGTTACACGACCAGTGCTACCCTATGAGCAGACAGCACCCTCCCGTGCTGCCTGCCCTCAAAGCACGCAGCATGCATGCAGTTTCCCTGCAACAGAGGTGCAAGGGCATGCAGCCACACAAAGAACTGAAACATCTTGCATCTGTGGCATCAGACAATCTGCCTAAAGCAGAAACTTCCATCAGCACTGCAAATCTTGGAGAAAAAAAAAAAGTCTGAAGTCATCCTGACAAATGCTCTTCAGCTGAAAGTAACAAGGTGACCAATTACACTCAAAAAAGCATGTCCATTAACAACTGACAAGGTATTACTTCCTGTAGGAAAGACAGAAGGAAACTTCCTTTAACAGGTGTGAATCTACAAGTCCAACACTTGAAAGGGCCACTGCTCCAATGCTGGAATCTATAGACACTAACCTCTCAAAGCACTGCAGAAGCCACTCCCTTGCAGAAAGATGGTGTTCTCCCTGTCTTTTATGTATTTATTTTAATTTAAACCAGTGGAATTAGCTGGGTCACAGACTTACCGTTTTCCCCTGCCATAGGGGCATATAGTGTGGAGCAAACCAGGCAACTGCCCCCATCACACGATCTATCACAGCCAGCTACAGCCGCAACATCCAGCGTCCAAGAGGCTCAACACCCCCCTCTTGCCTTTGCAGAGCCCTGTGAGTAAACCAGAAGGAAACAGTCAGTGCCAGGCCCTGCCAGGGTGTGGGGCACAGCAGCATTTCTCTGCTGGTGCATCAGACATGATCTGGCTTGAACAGTGAGAAATCAACACTGTCGCTCTGATGGGGAAAAAATTCAGTCATCACTTACACCAGCAGTTATCGCAACACCCAGGGGCTACATGGCTGCACACCCACAGCAGTGGTGCCACATTCCCACCTCTGCAGATATGCAGGGACCAAGTGAACTAATGGCAGAGGAAGGGGCAAAGCCACACATGCATAGGTCCACCACTGAACATCTGTAGGATCTGCAATCCCCTCACACTCCAGCAAGGGGCAGGGCAGCAGAGAGCCAACAGCACCTCTCTTACACAGGGACACATCAGCCAGGATGGTTCCTGTCCCTTCCTGGGGCGCAGCTGCTGTGTCTCCATGCAGGGTGTCCTTAAAATGAGCTCTCTGAACACAATACATCAGGGAAAACAAACAGGATAGGGCTGTTCAGCACCATCGTGCTCCAGCTCAGCCCACAATGGTGCAGCTTGCAGATTCTTTGCCCTGCTGGTTCCGGTTAACTTGCCACACCTGCCACTTTGGACATTTTGGAATGCGAGCAAGAGGCACAGAGGGCCTTGCTGCAATGCTTCTCAATGAGGACAGCTGTGCTTTCACCTCTACAACATCTAGGCTAATGCTCAAATCTACAAGTCAGTCAAGTCTCCAGGAACAAAGACTTTTGGAAGCAACTCCCTTGGCATAAAGGTATTGTACCCTGCACCCTCTCAATTTAAAAAATTAAGTTTAAACCCGTGATCAACAGTTATGTTAGACGTACCATTCTTACTTGCTAAAGGTTCAGGCACGGCGAAGCAAACCAGGCAACTGCCCTCATCACACAATTCACAGCCAGCTACAGCAATCACATCAGGTCTTCCAGAGGCCCAACACTCCCTCTGCTTTTGCAGAGTCCTGTGAGTGAAACAAGGAAGGGAAGAGTCAGTGCCAGGCCCTACCAGGGTGTGGGACACAGCAACACTTCGATGGTGCATCAGACACGATCTGGCTTGAACAGTGAGAAATCAACACTGATGGGGAAAAAATTTAGTCATCACTTTTTCCCCATCAGTCGCTCTGATGGGGAAAAAATTTAGTCATCACTTACACCACCGAGTCCCCAGGAGTTACATAGCTGCACTCACAGCAGCAGCACCACATTCCCACCACCCCTCACCGACCCACGGGAGGAGAGTGAATTCATGCAAATCCTTCCCCAAGAAGAGCTGGCTTGTTGGCACACTCGAGAAGTATATAGGATAGGGCAATCACAGCAGGAGCCACACGTGTACC
>NW_010247538.1:2407-2692 GCF_000690775.1 Eurypyga helias | reverse complement strand
CAGTGCCAAGGCCAAGTGGACCAGCTGTTCATGGTAAGAGATGCCCCTGCGACGGGGCGGGATGGGTCCTTGCCCGTGGCCATACAGCGGGAAGACGGGGGTGGGCAGCTGGGATGAGCGTGTCCCCGTGGAACCCTTCGTACAGACACGGCATCCCGTGGGTGCGAGGCAGGTTTTGCTGCTTCGGTGTCCGCCCTCCCCTCGCGGCGTTGTAGCCGGTGCCCGGCGAGGCTGCGAGCCGGGACAGAGCCAGGTGAGGGACTGACCCCCAACGCTGCCTCTCCC
>NW_010247538.1:1180-1923 GCF_000690775.1 Eurypyga helias | reverse complement strand
GAGGCTGCGAGCCGGGACAGAGCCGTGTGAGGGACTGACCCCCCAACGCTGCCTCTCCCCTTCCCCAGGACCCCCGGGAGTGGACTAAGAAAGTCATCAGGAACATCGCGTGCTCGGGCAAGTTCTCCAGCGACAGGACCATCGTGGAGTACGCCCGGGGGATCTGGGGCGTGGAGCCGTCTGCCACAAAAATCCCCCTGCCACAAAAATCCCCCCGCCCAACCTGCCGCGGGATTGACGCGAGCGCGGAGGGAAGGAAGGGGGGATGCGTTCCCAGCCCAGAAGGCCTCACCTGCACTTCACCGCCCGTCAGATGGGCTCGGCTCTGCAGAAACAGGGCCTTTCCCTCGGAGGGGGGTAGAAGGATGCTCTGAGGAGGAGCCCCAACTGAGGAACAGGAGCTGGGGAGAGGAGAAAGGACCCTCTGCACCCGTGTATCCAGCCTGCATGTGCTGCGTAGTGCTTCTAGTGAGATGACCGCTCATCCGTCTTCCGCAGCTACGCTCCACGTTTAACAAGGGCTTCCCAACGAAATCCTTCCCTCTCCCCCCGCATGCAGCCTGGCCTGGCCTTCACCCTGCCCCACAGCAGGTTCAGCCAACACAGAGCGTCCCGCGTGCTCCTCCAGCGGGTCTGCCAGCCCCAGCGCTCAGGCAGGGAGAGGCCCCCCTCCTCTCCCGTCACCCCCTTCCCCACCGCTTGAAGCGGCTGGGGCCTCATCACCAACACCCCCGGTTCCGGGA
>NW_010247538.1:0-738 GCF_000690775.1 Eurypyga helias | reverse complement strand
CCCCCTTCCCCACCGACTCCCAAGAGGTTGAAGCGGCTGGCGCCAACGCCAAATGCCACGTGTTCCAGGGAGATGGAAAGGGCCTGGGATCAGCAGCTTCCGTTGCCACAGAGCTTGCCGTAGCCACCTCCCACACCTCTGTTAACTAGGAGCCCAGTAACCAAGCCACTCCAGGGATTCTTACCCTCCGTGTCTGCACAGGGAAGGTCGTACCCGCCACCGCTGGGCCCCAGGCCGGCGCTGGGCTCTCCGGGCACAGCTGTACGCTGGGTGCTACCCGGGGGGGCGAGCCTGTATCACCTCTTGCATGTCCCTCCCTGTGCCGGGATTTAACACCCGTAGCGCTGCGTAGTGCGCCGGCAGCCCCTGTGTGACACCAACTCATTAAACAACCAGACCACCGGCTGGGTTGATGTTGGGCTGGCTTGGGACGACTCCGTGCTGCGGGTTCACGTTGCCACAGGGTCAGAGGACATGGCCCCTGAAGTCACTCCTCTCGGCTGCGACCTCATGGGACACAGTCCCCTGGAGCGGGCACGGTGCTGGCACCATCATGGGGGCAGCATGTCCGTGGCAGAGGTACACCCAGGCAAGGGTGCCAGAGGCCAGAGCCGCTTACCTACACCCCTGGCCTGTTGTCTATACGCACTGGGATGGGGTTAGGGTGTTGGGTTTGCCCTGCAGACGGCACACAGGGCTTCCCGTGCTTGAAATCTCGCGGGATGTTCCCATCTCCCC
>NW_010247537.1:0-25224 GCF_000690775.1 Eurypyga helias | reverse complement strand
CCGGGACGGTTACCGCGGGGTCGGGTTTGGTCTCTTCTCTGGGGTCTGGATCGTGTCTCTCACGCGTAGCCCGGCTGTCTAACGCAGGGCCGGTCAGGGTTCTGCTTCCCAAACTCCTAGGGTCCAGGAGCAAATTAGGTGGGAAAAACATGCAGGTAGAAAGCCCTCTGCAAGTTCATCCCGCTCTTCAGATGACGGAGATGATCTGGTGTCTAAGGCCATAGTGTAACTTCCCCCTGAGGAAGCGGAGTTTTGTCCCGCTCAACCCACTGTGCAGCGGTGAGAGCAGGGCTGCCAGCACGGAACTCCCCAGACATATGGGCCGTACCCCGTCCCTCTCCTCTGGCGAGCAGGGAGGTGAGGTGAACACGGGCACGCGCTTCATCTGACTGAGCGTTCCCATAGCTCAGCAGCAGCCCTGCTCGTCCCCTTCGCCTTTCCGTAAGCTCCCCTTGCCTTGATGTTTATTCCTGCGCTTTTGATGTCAGGTTCGAGGTGCGTTTAGCCATGTAAATGGCTGGTTGTGCCAGGGATGCTGTCGGGAGGAAGCTGTCTCTGTGGGCTGTAGCCAGTCTGCCTGAAGCGGTGGCTGGAAGGCGGCACACTGTGGATGGGGGAAGGAAAGCGAGCCGGTGGAATTTCTTAATTAGAAGGTCATACCATGCCTTGCTGCAAACTGTGGGAAAGGGGAAGCTCAGGCTAATGAGCAGCTCGCTGCATTCCAGTTGCTTGTTTGCCATAACTATTACAGCAGGTTTACTGAACACAGACATATGCCGTGTTGCAGTGTGTTTTTCAAAGCACAGCTCCCGGTAACACCGTAATGCAATTCCGCAGCCTCTGGATTATGTTTATATGAATTACACTTATACTCGGTCTGAGCATAAAACAGGTTGTATCTCTGAGCTACATGCTAGAAAATGCATTGCTAGTCCTTATGTAAGTGTTCTGGTTCTTGGCTTTATTTAAGTCCTACTTTTACCTTTTAAAAACTAATTTCTTCTTTTTGCATTTATAAACACAGAGTTTCTCTTGATCTAATGTGAAAGGCTCCTCAAGCATTCCCAGACAACTGGTCTGTGAAGTCTGGCTGGTGTAGGTGTCTCCGTAACTGCCAGGAAGGAGGAGGAGGAGGAATTCAGAAACAGCCTGTACAGCACTGGGGTACAGCAGGAAGCCTTAGTCCCAGTATCCTCAAAGCTTGCTTAGCTTGCCCGCCGAGAAATTTGCAGTAGCTCAGATTTTTTTAAATTTCTTTTCTTTAGGACATTGTGATTGATGGAATATCTCAGTTGAACTTAGTGTTTTTCAGGTTGCTACACCTAATTAATGTGTTTATTTTGAAAATAAACCTCTGAGAATCTTAGAAAAAGACACCACTAACCCCACCCCCAACTGCACTGCTGAATCATAGAACAGTTGGGGTTGGAAGGGACCTTAAAGATCATCTAGTAAGATGAAGATGAGTAATACTTTGGAGACTTTGTGTGTTTTGTTTACAGACTTTGGGTTTGGTCAATTCCTTTGAGGATCATGAGGAGGACAGTAGAGCGGTGTTTGAAATGCATTAAGCAGTGTTAACTTAAAACTTCTCACTTGGTAGATACCACAGTATTTAAACTTAAGAGGAGCTGAATTATGTAAATTATTAAAAAAAAAATCTACATTATAAGAAAGGGAATGTTCCACAAACAGTCCGGATTTTTCAGTTCTCTAACTCCTGAATGTGCGACTTGCAAAAGCTGCTAGCGCTTTAGTGGTGTACCTGTAATATCCACAGTGTTCATTAACAAAATTCTTGTTTCTTCAGTTTGCCTTGGGTGGGAAATTGGCCCCTGGGCTGGAACCCACAAATTCTCTTGACCCACTGCACAGACTTTAAAGTGTAATTAAATAACTCACAGATGTCTGTTCTAGCTCTGTGTCTTACGTTAGAAGTTTGTCTGAGACACTCCTTGAGTTTTTGCTTAGTGCTTTGTTTATTTATGCTGCGAGAGAGGTGGCTTGGGAAGTGGCTCGTTCCCGAGGATAGGTTTCACTATCTTGTTATAACTCTCTTCTTGGAATCATCTGCCTTTTATTTTTTGTTTTGCTCTCAAAGATTTCCAAGATACTCAGGCTGAGGTAGAAGCTTCAGGGCAGTTGGATTTGAGCTGCAAAGCTGGAACAAAAAAGACAGAACAAAAAATCCCCACAGAGCTCCTTTTCTTGGGTTCAGTTTTATTCATCCTTTGGCCCAAAAGCTGCTAGAATTGCTCTCAATGCTATACAAGAGAAAATTAATTTTAGCATAATTTCCACACACATTTATGTGTGCATCAAGACTGTATGATTTCACAGTTGTTGCTCTACGTTCTCGGGGCAAGTTCTTCATGTGGTTCCTTTGCTGTGCCAACAAGTAAGCTGTCATGTCAGGCGGTGCGTTGCACCGTAGTGAATCCAAAGTCAGCCGTGTGACTGACTTTCCTTCTCCTGAAGCAGTGGCAGTGCGAGTTTCTGAGTTGTTATTGTTTATATATTTTCAAATAGCTGTAGTTATTATGGCAAGCCCCAACTTACTAAGCAATTATTCTTGAACCAAATTAAACACTTGTTTACCTAGGGATGCTGCGGGAGCTTGACACAACCCAAGCGTGAATGGCAGGTGGAGTGGTTGGGGTTTATCCATCCATGCGCTTGGGAATGTGATTCATTTGAACAGTCCTGAGCTTCCCTTCGGACATGCTCTTGGTTACATCACAGGGAGAAGGAGTAGTACATCTGACAGGTTTGGAAACTATTGACATTTAGTACATCTACCTTGTAACAAGTGGCCTCTGAGAGACCTTATTCATGTTGGGTATTTTGTTAGTTTTTGGCTACATTGTTACTTGAATACCTAACAAATGAAACCCTACATTTGTCCCCTTTTTTTGTGCATGTGTGCAGATTGGATACAGTAACATTAAAGAAGGACATTTCAACATGGTGAAATAGGATTTTTATACCTACAAAAACTTACTGAGGTCTTAGTAGTGGTACGTATATTTTAAGCTACAGCCATAAGTTTAGGATTCTTCTTTACTCTGCGTCTGTCCTTAGAAGCTGACATTTGTAGGGGTACACTTTGCTGTGTAATACTGATAACTGAGCGTCTGTATTGATTGGCTTGCTGTTAATCCACATCAGCTGCCTTTCTAGTGGTAAAATTTACATGTGATGCATTGATGAGACTTGCTACAGCAAGGCAGAGGGTGCAAAATAGCAGACAATCTTTCTGTCTCTTGACACCAAAAGTGTTGTAACTCATCTGTTGGGTAGCTCCTTATCCTATCGCTTGTAAACCCACTGGCAAAAAACCCTGAAACTTGTTTTATTCATAGGACTTAAAAGGTTTTCTGTGTTGGTATGTATTGTTTGCCCTTTACCGGTGTTATGTCTATAAATATATGTGCATTCATAAATGTGTCTGTTGTGGAGAAAATCCTGCCTTCAAACAGTTCAGTTTGTTTTTTGGGAAAAGCGTCAGTCTTGTATTTCTAACTGTAGAAAGCAGGATCATGGTAAAGGTGGATGTGGCACAAACCGTTGTCAGACATTTGCCACCTCAGTAGGAACCCCCCTCCCTTCAGGCTGACCGTCAGCAGGACAACAAGGGAATTTATAGCTGTGTAGCCTTTCTACAGAAGGAAAGACCATCGTGGGCGAGGTGATTTGAGGTTGTGGGCAGCAGAGCTGAGAGCAGGTCTGGCTGGGATCAGGGGAGGAAGCCCAGCTTGCCAGGCCTTCCCAGGTGGGAGGTGGTGGTCCCTGCTCCTGGGCTTAGGTAGCAGCAGCACTCGTACCCTTCCCCACATCTTCTGTAGCTGTTTCATTCTGCCAGATCTCTGCTCCTGCTGGCAGGCATCCCAATGGGGCATCCGTTTCACGGCCCGGGGAGGCCCAGGAGGGCTCTCTGGGTGTAAATCCCTTGGTAGCTTGCTGGGCACTCCCTGCGTGGGACTTGCCTGGCTGTGGTCTGCCTGGTGTGGATTTGCAACCCTCCAGGTCATGCTGTGAGGTCCCTGTTAAACTCCTCTGGGTAACCAGAGAGAAGTGAAGGTGGTGGTCCTTCGGCTGAGTGGTTGCTCTGTGCCTGTGTGTGTGTTCCCAGGGCGGGTACCCTGGCGTAGGCACAGTTTGCAGTGAACGTCCTCGGCCAGAGGGGAGGTTCGACTTGGGAACTTCAACAAAGCTTTTCTTATTCCAGGTATTTGGGTAACTTGTGAGGAACTGGTGCTTCTGTTCTTGCTTCTGTTAGAGGTAAATGCCTGGGCATCAGGCTGTGGTCCTTTCCCTGGCTTCTGAGTGCTCTTGTTTTACAAACCAGTTATTTGTGGAGTGAAATTGCATGGTTTCTCCGTGCTTGGTGCAGATGTTGGGAGATTTTCTCAGTTTAACGTGCTGTCTTTCAGCAAGCCTCTCACAGAGCTGGTTTCTGCAGGTCTGCTTTCCAGGAATGCAGGTCAGGAGGTGTTAGAATGATCAAGCAACTTTTTAAAGCCAAGAATTAACTCATTTGGAGCAAAAAATGCCATTCCCCCTGCCCTCCCACCACTGAAAGGCATCTTAAGGCTTTTGTCAGCATGTAATGCTTGCAGGATGATACTCTACAAATGATTAGCAGGGTTGAGTCTTAGGAATGTTCTTATGAATGAATACAGTATTAAATAAAAGAAAAAAATTAAATGGTGCTTTTGGTTTTAGAAACAAATACTCAGATTTCAAAACCAGTACTGTGGCTTTATGTTTGGACATGAGTCTCGAGTGCTGATGCACTGAGTAGTGATTCCAGCTGTGTAAGTGGTACAAGGAGCTTTTGGAGATGCTTATTTTATGCACTACAGGTATAGAAGAGACTTATTTCCAGGGTATAGATAAAAATAAGGTAATGCTGCATGTCACTTCAAAATACTTTAGTTGTGATAGAGACATGGACACTTGGACAGAAAATAAAAATTCTGTAGACCTGAACTTGATTTATAGTCATCTTTCAGTATCACTCTAATTACTCTAAGTGGTCTCACTGATACATGTTAAATCAATGAGAGTGCACTGTATTATACATTCTGAATGCAAAGCTCAGGTGAACTGTCATGACACGTTGCTCAAGATAGATGTGGATGCTTATCAGATGACATCAGAAGTAAAGCTTCGGATTAATTTCTGCTGAAACTGCATATTTTCATGTACTGTATAAAAATGAAAGTATAAAATGTTGCAGATGAGCTGGTTTAGAGGAGAAAGAAAGCTTAAGAAATTAAAAGCTTATTTGCTTATTTCTGTTTTATCCTCCACCCTGTTCTGTAGCATTTCCTTATTTTTTTAAGAGAACTTACTACACTGTAATTTGCTTCTTGTCTGATTCTCCCCCTCCTCCCTGAAATGCACATAGTAGTATTTTTAATAGCTTTTGAAGCCTATTTTTTTAAAGACTGTGATTTTGAAAAATTGTACATTATTCTTGTAGTGTTGCATATTACACAAAAAGCTGATTTTGAACATGAATAGAGCAAGTTTGCCTGTATTTTTTTTCTTGCTTAAGTGAAAGGTGAGAGAGTTGTATTGTTGATTTATTAAGTACTCAGAGGTAGAGGGAAGGAGTGGGAATAACAGCACACAGCCTCTGTTTTAAAGAGTCATTTTTATTGAAGCCTTTGTTCGCTTCTCAGACTCAAAATAAGGCAGTGCTGAAGCCAGAGCTTCAGCTGCAGGTTTTCACTGAAAAATCCTGCTGGATATGATGAATGCCTGTCATGTCATGGGGCGGTCTATGCTGTAAGGCGGAGGTGCTGTGGAAGGGAGAATTATGGGGCTGCCCCCAGCTTTGTGGGGGCTGCTGCCAGATGGGCTCTACGGAAGAGCCATAGGGCTGACCCTGCAGCAGCCATGCCTGAACCAGGGCTCAGGAAAAGAGTGCTGTCCTGTGAGAAAAGTGTTTTCTTCTTAATTTCCCCCCAGTCTTGTGAAACCAAAGTACAGTCCAAGAACTCACATGCTTAGATACACAGTTTGTCTAAGGCTGAGGGGTCGTATTGTTGCTCAGATTGAAATCCAGACTCTTGTCCTTCTCTCGATCCTTGTGGCTCATCTCCCTCAGCCCACCATCCGTTGCTCCGTTCCGCACAGGCGCTCGGGTGTGTCCTTATTTGACTGAGGTAACAGCAGTCCCTCCGCACCACATACAAGGGCCAACCAACCGAACCCGCCTTGGAACAGTGATCCGTGTCTTTCTGCGGGATGAAAGGTGCTGTGTCTGGGCAGTGCCAGCCTAACTCCATGTGCACCTGCTTCTGCTTCTTCCTGGGGTGGTCATTGCTCTCGCTGCTTCCTTCCTTGCTCGTCGCAGAAGCCTTACGCTGGGAACCTTTGCTGAGAAACGAGAGAGCTTTTCACAGCTGCTGAAGGCGCCATAAGCACTCTGCTTCAGTGCCTACCTCCTGTGCTGGGCTTGAATCTTGCCCAAAGCAAGGCTGTGCAGCATTGCTTCCTAACACACCCGTGCAGGAAGAATCAGAAATGGAGGTATGGAAGAAATGCGCGCTGGGGACAGCTGCAGGAGACGGCAGTGGCACAGCAAAATGGCCAGAGCAGCAAAGCAGGAATATTGAACAGCAGGGGAGGAGTGAGCTGGGTGAGAGGAAAAGAATACGAAAAGGAGAAGAGGAAGGGGTTAGTGAAGAAGCAGTAAAAAAGAAAGAACTGGAAGTTGAAGGATAAGCAAAATCTCAGTTGCAGTTGGTGCAACTCAAAGACGTAATATCAGGGACTATTAAAGCATTGAGACAAGTGAGTGTAGCAAAACACTCTGCACACTCAACCTAGAATGAGACAACAGTTTAACTTTCTGTTGCAGCCTGCAGGGAGGCCAAATGCTGCAGAAGAGTTTTTAATAGGTATGTAAGTTTAGGATTCATAATTTTTTTCCACCTTCACTCAGAACTAACTCAGCTTTGTAAGAATTAATTAGCAAATCAGCACAAACCCCCTCAGCCATCTCGCCCCACCCATAGCCTTGGGCATCTGGCTTAGGTACGAAGATAAAAGACACGGAGCAAAAAACCTTCTGTGAATTCTGGTAGCATAAGTGCCGTTGCAGGGGGAGGGAGGGGGGACTGCGTGCTGCAGAGCAAGCTGCAGCGACAGGCCCTCCCTCCTTGTTCACGTGCGTGGGATGCCTTTGGAGCAAACTTTCTCCCATATCATTGTCATGGATTCTCAGATAAAACGAGCAGGGATGAGCAGGATCAGCTTCCCATTTTTGAAGTGTGTGCATCTCACTGCGCTTGAGATTCCTGCGTGGGGATAGCATTTGACCCTATGTTTTATCATCAGGAGGTCGCATCTGTCCTCCAAAGCCTCAAGATGTGGAATGATACTGCAGATGCACAGTACTAGCCAGGCTGCCTATGGAAATACTTGCTGCATTGTCCACTGCAGGTGCTGCTGCTGTAGAATTAGCATGAGCTCATCCATGTGGTACTGCTGGCTGCTAACACAGCAGGAAAAGATGAACTCATTCGTGTGCTAACTTGCTAGCACGAACATAGTGACTCCAGCCTTGTGCTATGATATGGGAGAGATAGGGCTGCGCGATGCTCTCTAATTGTGGGAGAGTTTTCCTACTGGTGCTTTGAAAGGGAATAAGTAGCAGACCTGCACCTGGTGGCAGGCGTCAAGAAAGGGGATTCTGTTCTGTCCAGCTGTGGCTCACCATCTTGCTGTAGGCTTTGTTCAGAGAGTTCCCATTGATAACCTGTTGTGGTGGCAGTAGAGTGTCAGGCCTTCATGTCGTTGGAAGCCTGCTGGGTTTGTCAGGACATCAGAAGGGAACGCCTATGGTTACTTGACAAGCGTGACTGATTGCCATCTGATTGTTGGTGGTCAGTGTATCAGCCAGCCGTTTGAGCTACATGACTGCGTTGTTAGCAGTAGTGTCCTCCTGACCTTGATTGTCTTGTGGGAGGGAGGGAGGAACAGGACTGACTCATGGAAGCATGGCTTTTAGGTTGCATTAATGATGCTGCTGTTGCTTACCGAGGTATCTGACGTGGCACAGAATTCGGTTTTTGAGGTGGTAAGACTGGTGTGTGTCACTGAGCGCTGGAACCTCGGTCGCACAAGTCGTAGCGTAGGTACTGCTTATGTAGAGAGATGGGCATTGCTTGTCGTGGTGTTTTCCTGCAGGGGACAGAAGCTGGGCAGGTAGCAATGTAGGCTACCTTAATGAAGAACACATGAAAAATTTGCACATCACTGAACAAGAAGACCTTTCAGTTTGGAAAGTTGAGATTTTTCTGAAAGAAAGAAAGAAACAACAACAACAAAAACCCACAAACAAACAAAGAAGAATTTTCTGCACTTCAGCGTTAGATTTTCCTCCAGATCTGTGTCTGCCTTTGGAAGCCAGCTTCCTCCCCTGCACCCCTCCAATGGCAGGGCAAAGCAGTTACGTGAGCTACGCCACCCTGTAGCAGTCTGATACAAAATTAATTGTTTCCATTATGTGGCCATTCTTCTGGGACCTGCTGTGGTGCTGGGATGGGATAATTCAGTGCTGGAATTTTTGTTTCTCTTTTGAACCTATTAAGCCTTTTTTTTATTCAGATTGCAGATGTATTTTTGAAAGCTTAGCAGTATGTCAGATCTGTTGCACAAAGGACTGTCAGCTGCTGTTTGCTTTCTTCTGCCTTTTACTTTAATCAGGCAGGCCAGTAAATGATGTGAAAAACATTCTTCCTCCCTCCTTCAGCTTATGCAAATGTGTTGCTTAGGAACGAAGAGGAGCTCCAGTCCCAAAAGGAACATCTTACGCTGGTCCCCTTGGCAAAAAGGCGGATTGTGCCATCCAGAGCACAGAAAAAGAACATTCAGAGAAGATCCGGCACATTGCTGTTCTCTGAAACGCTTTAATTATCAGTCTGTTAAAGTATTTTCTGCTCAGCCTGAATTAATAGGTATGCAGTTGAACAGCTGAGGCTTTTGAAGTTTGATTAAAATAGAACTAAAAAGGAATTTTTGAGAGAGATCTTGGAGGTTTGAAAGAAAAATGAATATTATAGTAATTGCTGTGCTGTTCTTGCAAGAGACAATCCGTTCCTTTTGTTAGCTTTTCCCTTCACAAGGGCCTTTTGTGATCAGTGTCACCATTTAACTTGAGTAGGAACATTACACAGAATATTGAATCAAATTTTCTTAATGGAAAAAACATTTAATTGATTTTCTGCAATCCAGTAATGTAAGAATGACACAATGTAACAGGAGAAACCTGAAAATGTTGTTCCTATAGGGATAAAACTTCTGCTGCTGTGCAGACCAAGCCTATTCTTGGGGGGAATGTTGTCATTAGTTCCTGTGAAGCTCCTTGAGACTGGTCCATAGTTTTTTGGTCATTCAATCATCTTTTAAAATTTCTCTCTATTTTAATTTCTGTTCTGCTGTGGGTGGACTGTGGAATGCCTTTGTTCCTCCTTTTTGAAGGGTATGCTCCTCTTCTTCCTCTGTAGCTGTTGTGCATAGAATTTTCCTGATTTCATCATGGTATTCTGTCCTGTAAAGTAGGATAAGCTTTGCTTTATTTATTTATGTGTGTTTTAAAAAGACAAAACAATTCGTGGTTACATAGTTCATGGATTGCATGGCAATGGTAATCTTCAGTACCCATGCTGGGCTTGAGATTGTGTTTTCATTTAAGATCAGAAATGCTTTTGCAGACTTTGGAAAGAAGAGAGGCCATGTCAAAGGAAGTGCTGTTTAGAGAGCAGACAGACTTCCTCTTTGTCTTATTTTGAGCCTGGGAATGTGTACAAGCACTTGGAGATCAAATGCCTGTCTTTAAATGCAAAATTCAAAAATGTGTCCAGTGGACTGCAAAAGGGTACAGGCAGTGCCTTCCCAACACCTTTTTTCCAGTCAAATGAAACTGTGTTCTCATCTGCAAAGTCCTAAAATATTCTAAAACTTCTGTAATCCAGCAATTTTTGTTAGTTGTTTAAACTCCACCTTAATTATCTCACTCATTGGCATGATACTTCTCCATTTTTTTGGATATGAAATAATTTTTTCCACTTAAAAATGTCAATGTTTAAGATCTTTTTGGGTTACGTAGAGCATGATCTTACCAAACCCAATTCCCTGGACGTCCCCAAACACCTCTGCTTTTTTTGGGCTGCGTTCTAGTGTGCTGCTGAACATGCTGTGGTCGCTTCTCCCGCAGTGGAGACACTGAGAGAAACTGTGCTGGAGCATGTCAGGCTTTGCTGATCCCAGCTGAGAGGCTCCCGGCTGCCAGCTGCAGCCTGGAGCTGCTGATCCAGCCTTTTGTGACCGGGGGCCCCAACCTCTCCTCTCGAGTGGTGGGAACTTGTCCTGCAGTTATGGTGGCCATGGGATGTATTTTTTCCTGGACTGTTTCAGGCTGTTTGAGGTGTAACTATCTGTATTTTGAATGGTTTCAGTCGTCTTTTAAAGGTTGAATTTTCTTGGAGCTTGTGGTTGAATGACTGAAAATATGTTTTGGAAAATTTCTTAATTTTGTTTTTATGAGATGTGCATTATTATACCGGTATCTTATACTGGGATCCAAGAACAATGAAGTAAATTAGTCCCTGTGCTCTGACTTTTATGGTTTATAAAAGAAAGTCATAGAATCACAGAATTGTTTAGGTTGGAAGGGACCTTAAAGACCATCTAGTTCCAACCCCCCTGCCATGGGCAGGGACACCTTCCACTAGACCAGGTTGCTCAAAGCCTCATCCAGCCTGGCCTTGAACACTTCCAGGGATGGGGCATCCACAACTGTTCTTGCTTAAAGATTTCAAGGTGAGGGTGCTTAGGTGTTCTCAGGGTGTTAAATCTTTGAGTGAGTGATACAAAGGAAAAAATGTCAGTCAGCTATGGGGTTTATTTTTGTTTATTTGAGGGAAGTTTAACATTGTTATTCCTTTATCCCAAAAGGAGAGCAATGAGTGCCATAAAGCGAATGCCTCTACTTGTTGTGTAGTAGTCTACATCAGTGTCTGCTGAAGAAAAGTTGCTTTTGCTGTAGCTTCATGCTTTCTAAGTTTTTTTTTTTCTTTCTTTCTAAAGGTCTGAATTATACTATTTATCTGTTTTCTGTGGGAATGATCACTTGACAGGCTTAGTCTAGGGGATAATGCCAATTTGCAAGTAATTTAAATTGCATATGTAGTTGTACATCTCCAAGGAGTTACTTCCCATTCTTTCTCTATATATTTTCAAGATACTCAGTATACCTTTTGATTAAAAAACAAAACAAAACAAACCCCAAACCAAAACCCAACATTTTGTGATAAAATAACATCCTCATCTCCTCATCTTGTCTAACACAGCCACAGAATTTCACCTGATAATTTTTGTGGTGAACGGCTTTATTTTTCATCTGTGAGTATCATCAAACCCAGTTACATGAGGTTGAAGTTTTCATGCTGGGAATCAGTGTCGTTTTTAAAGTTCAGCCTGCTAGATTCTTAAGGCCATTAGAGTCTGTTTCTGAGCAAGTCTTGGCCAAACGATTGTGGCAGAGGCTAAAGAGGAACTGTGGTGGCATTTCTGCATTTATAACAAGGTCTCAAGAAGCCTATAGTTTCCTAAGTTCATTTGCTTTACCCATTTGGTTTTTAAACTTGGTTGCTAGGTACAAGCAAAGAAATCTGTTGGGCTGTGTATGCCGTTGCTGAACATGTATAAGAACTATCTCCTATCATCAAGCATCATTTTCCTGTTTTAGCTATTTACAGACTGAGTGCCTGAGTTGTCTTTTGATCTTTTCTTTGGTAAATAATATGACCTGCTTAACTCTGCCACTGGAAGAAATCTTAGAAAAACTCTGAGGTTGTTTTTTATAAAAACTGCTTAACTCCCTAGAGTTTGGGGGATATTTTTTTTACCTTTGAACTTGAGAGCTGTATAGTGTTATAGCAGTCCTCTCTCTCACACAGTGATTCTGAAGTTAATGCTTTTTTTATCTGCTCTCTGCTGTCTCAGTCCTTATCTTCTGGGTTTTTGGTATTATTTTCTCTGGTCACTTTTCTATTTTTTGTCCAAAAGACTTTTCCCCATAATTCTGTCCATATATATTTTTTCAAGTAGTCTGAAGCCTCAGGAGGCCTAAAAGAGCAAGGCTGAGATGCATGCTGGGTGTTTTCTGATATGCTTGGAATTAAGAATATAGATCTTTTGCAAAGACTTTGACATTATTCTGTAAGGATGGAGCCATGGAAATGGTGTCTTGCTAGGACCGACAGTCATCACCTCTAAATACCCAAGCAATATTACGAGCAGGGCAGTGCTTACCACGCAGCTGCAGGGCTGAGAACAAGGGTACAGAATTACAACATTTAAAAGAAGATTGGCATATGTTTTGTCTGAATGGGATTCAGTAATAATCCAGCTCTGAAGTTAAATCAAAATGTAAAAAAAAAAAAGCTAAAGGAGCTTCAAGGTCTGGTGCCTTTTTTTTGGTTTGGTTTTTCCTGTGGACAAAGTGTGATGCAGGCAGCTCCATGAGCTTCTATGCAGCACAAGCTCTTCTGAGCAGTTCACACCCAACTGCGGCTTATCTCCTTCAGTCCTGAAGAAAAAGAAGAATATCTTACTTAAAACTAGTCAGTGGCCTTGCACTAACATACCCAAAGTTTCTCTAAAAAACCTGTGACTGATACCTCTGACATGGTGGGACTTGGCACTATAAGGCTGAAGCTTGTCTGTGTAGGAGACAGGAATTTTCTTCCTTTGAAATCCAGAAAAAAGGTGAGAATCAGCACAGACAGTGCTGTCTCTTGTTTAGAAAGCTAGGCATGCTCATCGAACACCAAAATTTAACAAAACAGCTTGCTGTCTTGTGTGATCCTCTCTCCTGGAGGGAGGATGTCAGATAATAGACGGTTTTTAGTGAAGTTGTGTATGTCCAGGAAAAAGTGTTCTTGGAGCGCATTTTGACTTAAGTGCTGTAATGATGGGTCATGATACAAAGATAGCAAAAAGAAAAAGAGGGCTATGTCAGAAGTAATTCTTAACACATCATCTACCCGAGGGAATCCGTCCTGGTAGGTACAAAGCTGAAAACACAACATTTTAGGAATTCACTAAGAAAGTAATTCTCAGTAGTCTGGGTAAATTTACTAGGGTAACTATAATTATCAGTATGACTACAGTGCTTTGATCTGTTCTCATTTAGGTAAACTTCTTATCAGACTTTTGTTTTTCAAAGTAGGTCTTTGAAGTTTATGTTCTCTGCCAAAAAGGACCCCATTAATGTATTAGCTCTCCTGCCCAGTAATTTCACAAATAAGAACTCACAGTGAACAACTCTTAAGGTGGCAAAGCTATCCAATTTTGTCTTGTGAATTTTAGTTTTCTTAAATTAATTTTTCTGAGACTTGGGGGGAGGGGGGAGAGATTCTGGGTTTGCCAGCTCTCCATCAGTGTACATTAGAAACAGCCATTGACTTTTGTAGCTGATTTTATCAAAAACAACATCAGAAAAGAAAGGGGAAAAACCCTGAAGTTCCTTTAACTCCTGGTCCCAGGGCTTCCACATCAGGCGAGGATGTGGCAAGGATGGTGTGGTGGTGTCACCCGGCTGTGGGGCCTTGTCTCCTGGCTAACACGGCGCAAGCACAGCCAAGCTCCAGCTGTTCCCCCCACTGCTGCCACTGTCAAACCTCCGCTGCTCACTTCTTGGGGGCCATAGGGGAAGCATGGATCATGTCCTCACAGCGTTTGCAAATGTGTCAAAGCTGGGCAGGAAGGAGCTGCTTCCTCTTTCACGTCTTGCTAGGTAGCAGAGTAAAAAAACTGAAGAACAGGACCGTTGAACGTGGCCAACCCAACAGCAGGCGTGTGGATACCTCTGGCGGAATTGCGAAGGCAACCTTAAAACAAGAAGGCTTTTGTAACAGTCCATGCCAGGTTGCTTATGTTTTCCTAGTTCAGAAAATGCTGATCTGTCTTTGGGAAATCATGCCAAAGGGCTTGGAAAAATGCACCTTCCTGTATTTCTTTTCACAACCCAGAGGGCAGCAGGAAGCTGCCTCTGACCTGGTAACGGGAGTTTCCCAGGCTTGTGCTATTAAATTGATGGCAGTGTAAGTGAGGTGGGATTTTGGTTTTGCTTATGCCTTGGTTTCTATTTTTAAATTATTTTCCAAGTATTAGACTATCTGTGGATATTTTTAATGCCTGGAGTCTGGACACAGAAAGATTATTCCTGTTCAGCTGTAAACATTGAGGCCAGCAGCGTGCGGCTGTGCTTTCTGAGATAGCGCGTGTGGGGATTAAGGGCCGTGTCTTCAGAATGTTTGCTTGTAGTGCTGAGGAAACGCAAGTCAGGGGCTCGCCTTCTGTGAACGCCTGGCTCTTTCCTGCAGCTGGGCCTGAGTCATTGATGGACTGTGTTTTAGGAGGAGAAGGAAGATGTGTGGGTTGGGGAGAGGGTGTTGATACTTGCCTTGCACTCGGTGACGGCCCCCCTTTACATGGATAGGTGCCGTAATTTCTGTCATAGAAGAGGCAGCCGCTTTTGCTGTGGTTTTTGTAGCATGACTGGAACAGTTTTTATAGCACACCCCCGTTGTGCTTTCTTGGAGCTGGTGCTTTGTAGCCATATTCTTGTCCCTGGTGTAGCTGGGGAAAAGGCTATGGGCCTGCAAGTCTCACCGCCGGCACGTGCCGGAGCTGCCGCATGGCAAGGTGTTTCTGCTCTGACAGAGGCTAAGAGGAGGAAAAGCTTCAAGTTGGAAGGAGCCTCTCAGTTAAACCAACCTATATAAAGTGTTGTGTTTTCTTTTGTAGTTAAAGCTCGACCTATAGATACTCAAATCAAAAATTAAAATGTGGTTTAATTGACGTGCTGTGACTTCTTGGCAACTCTGTTCAGTTTCCTCCAGGATGAAACTGTTAAAGAGTCTGAGCTCCTCAAAGGACTTTTGCCTAGATGTGCATTTTATTTATTTTGTTTATTTATCAAAGGGAGGATGCTGTATATTTTGCTGGTCTCAGAGAGTAACTGTGGCTCTTGTGACAGAGCTTGAGCTCTCTCCGTATGGGGTATGTTAGCTTTGTGGCAATGGCTTGGGATCCAGGGTTGGTCTCTGAAGGTAGGTAGGTAATCGCTTCTGGCTGCTTCCTTCCCTTTGCTTTGGGTTTTGGGGTTTGTGTTTTGTCAGCTGAGCCCTTCCTTGGAGGTAAAGCTGCTGTTTCTGTGCGACTTCCCCCAGGAAACCATAATCAGGTAAGAGAAAGCGAGAAGGTTTTTCAGCCAGGCCGCTGTAAGTGCAGCGAGCGGTGGGATAGCCAGCCTGCCCTGCCTCTCTCGCAGTGAGCTTCTTCTGCAAAGCTGTGGCAAGATTTGCTCGTTGCCCCTTCGTGGGGATGGCACGGCTCCCCAGGGGTGACACGTGCCAAGTGGGACTCTGCTCCTGTGGGGTATGGGTGCTCGGTGTTCCTGACCCCCTGGTTAGAGCCGAGGACAGCTCCCAGGGGCTTCTGTCACAGTAGGTGTGTGGTTCTGTGTGGGTCAGCCAGGAAAGTAACTTACAAAGCCCTATAGAGAAAAAGGCATCTTGATTAAAGGTGTTGCCTTAAAAATTAAGTTTTTACTCCACCAGGGAGGATGACCAGGTCATTACACAAAAGTAGATGATTGAGTTGTTCCTCCCCATGCTTTTTTCCTAAAATTTCTTCCCCTGGCTGTTCTTGGTTATGAGCCCTGTGCAGTGGCAGCAGTTGGAGGCGTATGGAGATCGCCGTCACCCTGAGGGGTTTTGGGCCTCGCTGTTGCTACTGAAAGCAGCTCTGGATGTCCTGGGACGTGAAACACAGGAGGCTGCTGGCACCTTTTGAGAGCCAGGTCTCCTGAAGATGGGCTGGGGGTAGTACCTGTATATAATGGTTTGAAGGCACGTTGACTCAAAAATGAGCATTAGAGGTCACCCTTTCCTATACTTCTGTTGTATTTCTGGCATGTAGCAGTGGGGCAAGAGAAGCATTCCTCGAGTTGTACGAGTAAGGAGGAGGATGTTAGTCCTAAAAGTCTTTTTTAAACTTGTATGCTAAAACCAACTGGGTTTCAGCTTGACTGTTTCCGTTCCGTTATGGTTGAAGGGAAACTGCACATTTGTCACAACAGAAATAGTTCCCTGCTTTTCATACTACTCATTTGTTTCCTGTGTATATAGTAATGCAAAAATTTGTATGTAAGCATGCGTATCTATGTGTATGTATGCATCTTTTAACTAGGTGCAAAATGACTGCTCAAGTAACACTGGAGGATGCCTTGTCCAATGTGGATCTGTTGGAAGAATTACCATTGCCAGATCAGCAACCCTGTATTGAACCCCCACCATCATCTCTGCTTTACCAGGTGTGTTGTCAGTGTATGAAAACAAGCTTTTCCATTTCCCATTGCTGTTAAGAAAAGTATATGGTTTTTTCAAATCCCCCCCAAAACCCACTGCCAAAACAACAAAAAAACCCCACCAAAACCCACAACCAAGAAGAAAGTGTGTTTATATTTGCAATATATATAAAAATTATATATCCCTATCAAAGATTTAATTCTGTGTTTTGCTTTGTCTGCAGCCAAACTTCAATACTAATTTTGAAGACAGAAATGCATTTGTCACTGGCATTGCAAGATACATTGAGCAAGCTACAGTCCATTCTAGCATGGTAAGTAGATGTTCAGGTATTTTTGTGTTACTTGGAATAAAAGGAGAGGAAACTGTCTTCTTGAAGTTCATTATAAGAGTTATATAAGAATATATAAGAATTGTGGTCGCAGAAAACCAGAAACCAGGTTACCTGCAACACTTCCAGGAAGGCAGTAAGTTGAAAAAGCATGTGGCTTTTTACTTTTTTTGTACATGTACTTCTTGATAATTTAAAAATTGTCTTTCTTTTCGATCAACCAGTGTTGCTCAAAAGCTTCTCTGCTTTCATTGTGCTTTTCCAGTGTTCTGAGGTGTTAGTTGTATTGACAGCTAGCTGCTCTAACTTCACTGAAAAATTACCTTCCATCCTCCCAAATTTCCACTATTTCTCTTATCAGTTTAGTCGTGTTGAAGGGTTTTGTTGGCTTCCTCACTGAGAAGTGTATATGTTAGTAGTTTATTGGCATGCTTTTGTGTAAGGCCTTATGTGGTTTTTAACAGTTCCACAATAGAAAATAAGACTTCATGCTAGTAACTCCACCTCTGCTGATGGTGTAGCTCTTTTGGGCAGGCTACAAATGCTGGTCTGTACTGAACTTGTTTTATGGCACTGTGGGAAAAAGAGGTATCATGTGTCTTGTAATTCTAGAGTCCAGTTCACAAAAGGTGGAATGGGCAGATTACCTGATTACATGCTACTGAAAAAGATGTAAATTTACACCAATCTACTTTTTAAATTATCTGTCAACTCCTTAATCTGTTTTCTTTGTTTGGATGTTGGTGGAACTCTCCTCTGACATGTAACAAAGGATATTGCTCTGCATGTGCTGACTGTCATCCTTGACCATTCCACCTGCAGTGCTCGAGTTTAAAATGAAAAACAAACAACACCTCACCACACGACCCCCTCAGATTAGCATTTTTATTTATATTTATAGATGACAGTGTCTTTAGTTTTGGGAAGAAAGAACAATACAAACCCCAATCTGATCTGGGGAGGTAATAATTATTGTCATTAGGTAAGAGTAATTTCTGTAGTTGTTGATTAGTGATCTGACAGCTGTTTGTTGGTTGAAGTGGTATGAGGACAATGATGTGAATTCTCTCAGAGTTAGATTGAGTACTAAAAGGGATAACTGAGAATAAATGGAACTTTTTTTAGCTGTTGGATTTCAGCCAAGGTGGACATCAGTAGCTGGTCAGCTCTGATGTATGTAATATGCCAGCTGAGCCTATGAGTTAGGGTAATATTATCTTACATACATACAGTATAATGTATCATTTAGCTTGTAATATATGTGTTTGTACATATATGTTCTGATAAGAGAAATAGGTTGGTTTGGAGAAGGGTTTGGAATGACAGACAACTGGATTTAACCCTTCTGTATTACAATGCCTAATTACATTGCCTTTCTTACAGAATGAAATGCTAGAAGAAGGTCAGGAATATGCGGTCATGTTGTACACATGGAGGAGCTGCTCAAGAGCCATTCCTCAGGTAAAGGACAAAAATTAAACTGTCATGCAGTGTGTGAACTTCTGTCTTGTTTTGGTGGGGAGTTGCACAGGTAGAGCTTTTTCAGTGAGCTCTGAAATTTAGTCTGCTTTGACTCCTGAATTGTTAAGCTGAGCATGCCATAGAGTAGTGTCTTTTAGCACCTGGGGACCTGTTGTACTCTATGTTTTTGATAAGGCATCTATAGCGATACCTCGTGGGTTTTGTGTCAGTCTTGCTGATTGGTTCAAGAATTATTGTAGGGATAATGTACTCTAGAACAAAAACCTTTGATTTTTGGATCCATTTGAGGTTGAAATTTCATTCAAGACCCTTCCCACTCCAACTTAATACTTAAATTCAGAACAGGTTCAACAAGTAGTATAGAACATAATGACCAGCATTCAGGTTAAACGTTTATGTTTCTAGACATTCTGGGTACTCATTTTCTGAATGTCAGAGCTACGTAGTGTTTTATTGATCTGCAGACAAAAATAAAAACCTGTGAATAGGAGGCAAGTCAGCCTCGTGTCTGGGAATGGTTGTGCACACGGCTAGGGTGGGAAGAATGTTAAGATGCATCAGAAAACTGAACAAAATGATAACTGGGGGCTGACACCTGCCTGCTTTATAAGGAGTGTGTAATGCAGTTAGTTTTGTACGGAAATGCAAGTGAGTCTTATCCTGTGGTTTAAATATTTATAGTGGAGGTCAGGTAATCTGTTCTAATTTCTAGTTCTGGCTCTATTTTAGTGCATGATTTTGAGTAAGTGGCTTAATGCAGAAAGAATACTCTCCTAACCATACAGAGGCGTTTGACAACTAAATTATTTGCTGTGAGATAATAGAAAAATCTTAGAATTCTTTCTTTTTCATTTTTTACACACAGTTAAGCTTAGACAAGCATAAAATTACCAAACTTAGAAATTTATGCCTTAAATTTGTCTCTTTATAATGATAATATATTTTCTCAGGATCTTAGTTTCTGAGACATTATCAGGGAAAGTTCCAAGTGTAACGATCTCTTTAATCATCCTCAGGTCAAGTGCAATGAGCAGCCTAACAGAGTAGAAATTTATGAGAAGACTGTGGAAGTCCTGGAGCCAGAAGTCACAAAACTGATGAATTTTATGTATTTTCAGGTAAAAGGCATGGAAACAAAATTTGTCGGTAGACTTGTGTTTTTATATTCCTGTTTTGTATGCTTGACGTTGTATGCTCAGATACTGAACCTAGTCATTCTGTTTCCAAAAAACCCCAAACATACTGTCTCACAGAAGAGCAGAATTTCTAATGCCTGTCTTAAAAACTTCAGGCGATCCCCATTAAGACTTTCAGCATAAAATCAAAGTTAATTGCATGTGGTCTGTACGTAGCACGTGGAGACAGAGATCTGGCACTTCAGGAAGAAAGGAGATTGAAATATAATACATTTCACATGTACACATGCACGGAAACCATGTGTTGGGGAGTGAAGGATCCACAAGTCTGGACACCAGAGCAGCAGGTGCAACTGTGCTATGGAAATTCCTAACTGAGGGAAGCTAACCCAGTTGTTGTGACCTGCCACCCGAGCTCCGTGGCGGGAGAGCAGCACTTCTTGCTTTCTCCTCCCATCCTGGCAGCTTGCCATCTGCTTCAGTGGACTGAGTATGTTTCCCGGCATTATTTGGAGGGAACTGGAGTAGCTAGAGCCTACGAATCCTGAAGTACACAGGAAGAGGAGACTGGGTGAAATGCAGCATTTCCAGTCGCTTCCCCAGCTAGCGGATTTTATTGAGTACAAACAGGATTTTATTGAGTAGAAACAGTTTCCTTTCTTTGAAGGAGATTGGTGTTCCAGAGTCAGAACGGATTCCTCCTTACTTTCCAAGTTGCTGCCTTTTTTGTACTTGTAATCTCCATCTCAAATGGCCCTGAGGCACGATTGGAAATAAGCCCTCAAATAAACTTGTGCCAGGATCATTTTGGGGGTTGGCATGTAGAATGTGCTGTGGATTTTTTTATTTAAGGGAACGTACCCGTAGTCTGCCTTTTAATACATACACACTTCCTCACTAAAGAGCATGGCATAGCTTGTTTCAAAGGGATTTTAAACTTTTATGAGTTTAATCTGCAAAGAAGCACCTTGCCTCTTGTGCCAGGTAAGCTGTGTAGCAAAAATCACTGGTGACACATGTAGCACGCGGCAAATACATGGCGGTGGAGCTGAAAAGCCTGCGCTAGTGCCTTGTTACCCTTGCATGCTCTAAACAGCTTTCCGCTCCGTGGTGCTTTTCATGGCATCAGCTCCAGTTACATGATGAAACTTTTCTCCTGGAAATGTCATGACTTTTACTCCCCATTTCTTCTCTTTTTTTCTCCCCTCCCCCATTAGAGAAACGCGATTGAACGGTTTTGCGGGGAGGTGAGACGCCTGTGCCACGCGGAGAGGAGGAAGGACTTTGTGTCTGAAGCGTATCTGATCACGCTGGGCAAATTCATCAACATGTTTGCCGTATTGGATGAGTTGAAAAATATGAAGTGTAGCGTGAAGAACGACCATTCAGCCTACAAGCGGTAGGTGGCAAGAACAACAGGACCCAGGTTTCTGCTGCCAGGATACAGGCCTCCCACGAGATGGCAGCAGTTGCTCTTTGGCTGACCGCTTCTCTTCAAAAATAGTCCCTTTACGTGTGGGACAGATTACCTGGACACTAGGGATGCACTGACTGCAGTTAGGCAGTTGAGTAAATCTGTTTCTTTATGCTGTTATTTCAGCAGCAAAAGGTTCTTCTGCCTTTAAATAGTGCCAAGCTGTCAAATGCTTATGTCTTGGTGTACGTTGAGTGTAATGAATGTACTTTGCTCAGTAAAGCAAATTGAAGTTTGAAAGGAAACTCTTTTTCTAGTTGCTTGTTCTACTCCTATCCCATCCTGGTTTTGGCATCCACTTTTGACATTTGTAGCTGAGAGTTGTTGCCCTTATTCTTAAGACCTTTCAGCTTTGCTGTTCAAGGTGGTTGTGACCGCAGTCGTAGCAGGGAGGGGAGAGGGATATCAGTGGCCATGTTTTGTGCTTCAGCTTCCAGATATCACTGGGTATCTTCTGTTGAACACGGTGGTCACAGCAGCAGGGGAAGACAGACTTTATCCCACTTGTAGCATCTGTGGTCTTTCAGAAAGAAAACCATTTGGGCAATGACTAGCCAATTTTATCTATGCTGCTTCCACTTACATGAGATTTAATTTCTACCTCTACCTGTAGTTGCCTTGTATAGTAGTTGTTGTGCCTGGAGACCTCTTAAACTTAACTTGGTTTACCTTTTTCTTTGGAGGTGTGCTTCTGAAGGACAAACTCTGTTTTCTGGAAGGCTGACTTTTTTCCTGGGTTGTTGCATGGCTTGGGTCTGTAGAGCCACTGCTGCCCCCATCAGTTGAGGGACATACCTGCTAGTATTTGATTTGGGTTGGGCCTTTTAACTGGGGTGCAGTGGGGGTTTTGGGATTGTAAGCCAGTTAATTTGGTATAACTTAAGTTTAGTGAACTTTCACCTTTCTTTTAAACTGCTTTCTTAAAAAGCCTTCCCTTCATCTTTTGCGAAACAGGCTCTTGACACAGCTTTGTTGAGTCTGTAGCCTGTGTTTGGACAACTCGCTTTTGTAACGCTGTGGCAAAAAAAAAAAAAGTGCTGGCCACGTCTGCTGAGTTCTCTTTCTTCTTGATTCAGGAGTTTGGAGGTGGGAGATGCGCTGAGGTGGACAATCCCCTATGAGCAGTGAAATGATCCACCGTTGTACTGACACTTAAAGATGTGCTGAAAACTTACAGTTGCCCTGGAAAATTTGGGGATGGATGTGTTCCTAGTGAGAGGGGATGGATTTGCTTACAAGCAGTCCTGTCAAAGAGAAATACTGTTTTTTCTTCTGTTTTCAAAGAGCTGCTCAGTTCCTGCGGAAAATGGCAGATCCTCAGTCCATTCAAGAATCCCAGAACCTCTCCATGTTCCTTGCCAACCACAACAAGATAACTCAGGTAAGCTCTAATTGTCTTATTGCAAAGTACCTAATGCCTTACGAAACTATTACAGTCAAACTCTTCTGGTTTGCTAGTAAACTGTTGTTCCCCAGGGAGTATAACTTGTTGACTAGTATCCTTTTCTTCTTTTTTCCCAGTCTTTACAGCAGCAGTTGGAGGTGATTGTTGGCTATGAAGAGCTGCTTGCAGATATTGTGAATTTGTGTGTGGACTACTACGAAAACAAAATGTATCTAACACCCAGTGAGAAACATATGCTTTTGAAAGTAGGTTTCTTTTGTGTACAAACTTTAAAAAGAATCATTGAGGCAGGACACAGATGTTTAAATTCCTGATTGTTCCTCTTTTAAAGGAACCAGATTAACCAAATAACTCAAATTATTCCTTTTTCTACCCTCTGCCCCTGTCGTCTTATTATATTACATGCTACATGTATTTATGAAGTTCACAATCCATTTTTCTTTTTCATAAATTGAAGTTGACCCAACTGAACTGCATCCTTGCTAGGAAACCAATTCTATGGAATTGTGTTTATATAAAGTATAATAACAGCAAAAAGGAACTACCATGTTTTATTTATAGATATGTGGCAAGTTTTTGTAAAAAGCTTTTGCAGGTGAGGCTGTGTATCAAATATTTCAGGGAACAAGTAGCTTAAGATTAAGGTTAGTACTCACATTAGCTGGAATATGTATGTGTAAGAGGAGGGTGCTGGGCAATATGAACTTTGGTTGATATTCTCAGCTGCATATCTTGCAGTGAAAGAAAAGGTACAGAGTAAGAATTGAAAATTTGTCTCACGATAAATATTTTGAGTCACTTCAGTGTTTAACTTCTGAAGAGCTCTGTTTATTAGAACCAAATGGAAGCATCCTGATAGATGGAAGCATTCTGTTTGAAGGGTTGTCCAACGTGTCTTTCATATTTAGAATTCTTTCATCATAATCACAGAATGGTTTGGGTTGGAAGGGACCTTAAAGACCATCTAGTTCCAACCCCCCCGCCATGGGCAGGGACACCTTCCACTAGACCAGGTTGCTCAAAGCCTCGTCCAGCCTAGCCTTGAAGATGGCCAGGAGTGGGGCATCCACAGCTTCCCTGGGCTTATTTAGGCCTTCTGTTCAGTAAATGCAATGCATGCTTAGAATGCATTAAAAGGCTAAGGCTCAGATCCTGCTATTGTAAATACTGAATTACAACTTTGTGTTCATTAACAACTTGGACACAATGTAATTAGATTTTTTTTTTTTTTAGATGCTTCTGAGCTCTGGTGTGTATAATTGAGACATGTGCTGAAAGCCATAAGAAGCAACAGCTCAGATGTTAGATCTAAACTTCTGTTACAGATCAGCTTGCACATACAGAATTTTAATAAAATGGAAGTTTAATAAAACTGTCTAAAAATATTCAGACTCTAGTTTCAGTGAGTTTTTTTTCATGCTAAACCTTTATACAAACAAGTAGCATCTTCTAAGAATAACCGATCAGGCTAATGTTATTGTAAAAAAACTATCAATATAATAGGAGAATACTACAAAAATTTATGTACTTGAAAATATATTCTGTTTGAGGAGAGTGGGTGTTTCAGAGCTGTTTTAAAAGTAGTACTTTTTCTGTTTGATATGAAGAATGGTTCTTTCTGCAGCAGTTTTTTACCTGCTTTTGTGGAAAGGTTTGAGGGTTTGGTTTTTTTTTCAGGTTATGGGCTTTGGCTTGTACCTGATGGATGGAAGTGTCAGTAACATCTACAAGCTGGATGCAAAGAAAAGGATAAATTTAGCCAAGATAGACAAATTCTTTAAGGTTGGTTAAGATACAATCTTAATATGTTATTTTAAAGGTAATTCCTCTTTCATTTTAAATATAATTAAATGGAATAAAGATTACTTTGGACTCTAATATGGGTGAATAATGGTTTCCTTTCACTAAGATTTGTGTTTAATAATTTATCTAATATGATTTATTCCTTGTGTACAGCAGTTGCAGGTTGTCCCACTGTTTGGTGACATGCAGATTGAACTTGCAAGATATATTAAGACCAGTGCCCATTATGAGGAAAATAAATCAAGGTAAGAGGGAGAAGGAAACAGAGGAGCAGCTGGGCTGGGGAAAATCAGACCATTGGAGAATATTTTCATAATCACCTGTTAGTCTGTGGGTCTGCAGTAATTACTTTAATAGGATTTTTACCTTGGTCTACCTTTTGGTGTGGGTATTTCACTATTCAAGTAATAAAAACAGCTAAAGAAACAGGTTGTTTAAAGACTTTTCTATGCTGCTGAGCTCATTCTTGTATTGACTTTTCTTATCACCTGGGTTGGAGAAAATGAATTTTATCTTACACTAATTTCATTTTTATCTTTTCCTTTAAATATCAAACTTTCTTTAAAAGAATTGAAGGATTTTACTAAGCAAGGTGAGCATTAGCAGTGCATGGGTAAATAGGCATGTGTATATTGTATATGAAGCAGCAACTTAGCTTGTCTCCCCCCTCTTTTTTTATTTTTTTTTTTTGGCTAGGTGTGCAGCACAGCAAAATGGCTGGAAAATGCAGCCAGTTGATACTTAAATAGTTCCATGGTATATGGTTATTGCTTTGTTTCAGTGAATGTTTCTGTGTTCCTCCGAGACCTTCCCTCCATGCAGTTACATGAATTTAGAATGTAGTGCTTTGCATTTTAATTCCTGCAGAAAAACCCCACGTAACCTGCATGTAATTGCTAAGAGAAAATTGACAGCAGTGGGTCTACTGAGCTACTAAAAATATGAGGCTACTTAACGTGACATTCTTGGTAGCATGTCTTTTGCAGCCCTCTTGGTAACATGTCCGTAGTATTTAATAATGCCTTTTTCATAGTTGGGAGCATACTGTAGGGTCTTCACAAGGCCAAACAAGGCTAGGAAAAAACAATCTGAAGATAGCTAGGTATATCTTACAGACCATACCTATACTTCTGCCCTGCCTTTCAATCCTTTTCAGTCCTGGCCCTAAGTGTATCACAGAAACATAGAATGGTTTG